>NC_084731.1:97985857-98238357 GCF_033978785.1 Entelurus aequoreus
TCCAGTCCATAGTGGATCTAACATAATAGTGAGAGTCCAGTCCATAGTGGATCTAACATAATAGTGTGAGTCCAGTCCATAGTGGATCTAACATAATAGTGTGAGTCCAGTCCATAGTGGATCTAACATATTAGTGAGAGTCCAGTCCATAGTGGATCTAACATAATAGTGTGAGTCCAGTCCATAGTGAATCTAACATAATAGTGTGAGTCCAGTCCATAGTGGATCTAACATATTAGTGAGAGTCCAGTCCATAGTGGGGCCAGCAGGAATCCATCCCGAGCGGAGACGGGTCAGCAGCGCAGAGATGTCCCCAACCCATAAACAGGCGAGCGGTCCACCCCGGGTCCCGACTCTGGACAGCCAGCACTTCATCCATGGCCACCGGACCTGTGTCCCCCCCTTCCACAAGGGAGAGGGGGGCAGAGGAGAAAAGAAAAGAAACGGCAGATCAACTGGTCTAAAAAGGGGGGTCTATTTAAAGGCTAGAGTATACAAATGAGTTTTAAGATGGGACTTAAATGCTTCTACTGAGGTAGCATCTCTAACTGTTACCGGGAGGGCATTCCAGAGTCCTGGAGCCCCAATAGAAAACGCTCTATAGCCCACAGACTTTTTGTGTATAAAATTTAATAGGAATACAGAAATATCAAAGAAAAAAGTGCACACATGGAGAAAACCAAGATAAAAAAACTGCCATAGGTTAAAAAATCATTTTTACTTAACACCCTCCTCAAAGTGACAGGTCAATGTGCACTATACGGCTAGATTTGGTTTCGGTTTTGGTTATCAGAATCAGAATCAGAAGTACTTTATTAATCCCTGATATTAAAATGTTCAGCACAATCCCATTCAAGAGCAGAGAAACATTACAGGGAGACAGAACAGGATCGCTGACGGGTCTGCCAACTTCCGGCGCCCCTTACAAATACGCTGAGAAACAGAAGGGGAGGGGGCGACTCGACCATGCAGCCCATTTTTCTTCAAGTGCCTCCTTATTGTGCATCTTGAAACAGCCACACGACAATTTTTCAGACAGTCCCGTATTTCAGCTGAAGTTATTTGTGGATTTTTCTTCGCATCTCGAACAATTTTCCTGGCAGTTGTGGCTGAAATCTTTGCTGGTCTACCTGAATCCCTCATTTTCCACTTCTTAATCAGCGTTTGAACACTGCTGATTGGCATTCTCAATTCCTTGGAATATCTTTTTATACCCCTTTCCTGTTTTATGCAGTTCAATGACCTTTTCTCACAGATCCTTTGACAATTCTTTTGCCTTCCCCATGACTCGGAATCCAGAAACATGTGTGCAGCACTGGATGAAAGATGCAATGGTCTGTCAGAAGCCCAGAAACTCACTGACCTTTTATACACACACATTCATTACAAACAAACAGGTCCCAGGTGAGGATTGGAACCTTGATTAGTCATTCAAACCTGTTGGTGTCAACTTTTCTGTGCGTGCTATCAGATCAAAGTCACTGGGGTATGTCAACTTTTGATCAGGGTCATTTGGGTACTTTCTTTTGTCATTTTGATTTAAAAGAGTAAACACAGTTGTTTACCAATAAATAGCTTCACACAACCATTAAGCATGAGTGGAAGAAAGGTTTTTGTGTTATCATTCATATTCTCTGAAGAATGGCCAAGAAATCATAAATTCTCCCAGAGTATGTAAACTTATGAGCATGACTGTATATATATATATATATATATATATATATATATATATATATATATATATATATACATATATATATATATATATATATATATATATATATATATATATATATATATATATATATATATATATATCATACTTGCCAACCCTCCCGGATTTTCCGGGAGACTCCCGGAATTCAGCGCCTCTCCCGAAAACCTCCCGGAAGAAATGTTCTCCCGAAAATCTCCCGGAATTCAGCCGGGGCTGGAGGCCACGCCCCCTCCGGCTCCATGCGGACCTGAGTGGGGACAGCGGCGACAGTCTGTTTTCACGTCCGCTTTCCCACGATATAAACAGCGTGCCTGCCCAATCACGTCATAACTGTAGAATGATCGAGGGCGAGTTCTTGGTTTCTTATGTGGGTTTATTGTTAGGCAGTTTCATCAACGTCCTCCCAGCGCGGTAACAACACACAACAACAGCAGTCACGTTTCCGTCTACCGTAAAGCAGTTCGTCTGCCGTAAACAGCGATGTTGTGACACTCTTAAACAGGACAGTACTGCCATCTACTGGATAGCCTCCGGAACACTGAAATTCAAGTATTTCTTTTATTTATATGTATAATATATATATATATATATATATATATATATATATATATATATATATATATATATATATATATATATATATATATATACAGCTAGAATTCACTGAAAGTCAAGTATTTCATATATGTATATACAGTATATATATATACATATATATATATATATATATATATATATATATATATATATATATATATATATATATATATATATATATATATATATATATATATATATATATATATATATTTGAAATATATATGAAAAACTCGAGATGGTGAATTCTAGCTGTAAATATACTCCTCCCCTCTTAACCACGCCCCAACCACGCCCCCACAAAGCAGTTCGTCTGCCGTAAACAGCGATGTTGTGACACTCTTAAACAGGACAATACTGCCATCTTCTGGATAGCCTCCGGAACACTGAAATTCAAGTATTTCTTTTATTTATATGTATAATAAAAAAATAAATAAATAAAAATAAAAATATATATATATATTTATATGTATAATAAAATATATATATATATAGCTAGAATTCACTGAAAGTCAAGTATTTCATACATATATATATATATATATATATATATATATATATATATATATATATATATATATATATATATATATATATATATATATATATATTTGAAATATATATGAAAAACTCGAGATGGTGAATTCTAGCTTTAAATATACTCCTCCCCTCTTAACCACGCCCCAACCGCGCCTCCGAAAAGCAGTTTGTCTGCCGTAAACAGCAATGTTGTGACACTCTTAAACAGGACAATACTGCCATCTACTGGATAGCCTCCGGAACACTGAAATTCAAGTATTCTTTTATTTATATGTATAATAATATATATATATATATATATATATATATATATATATATATATATATATATATATATATATATATATATATATATATATATATATATATATATATAGCTAGAATTCACTGAAAGTCAAGTATTTCATACATATATATATATATATATATATATATATATATATATATATATATATATATATATATATATATATATATATATATTTGAAATATATATGAAAAACTCGAGATGGTGAATTCTAGCTTTAAATATACTCCTCCCCTCTTAACCACGCCCCAACCACGCCCCCCCCCCGCCCCCACCTCCCGGAATCGGAGGTCTCAAGGTTGGCAAGTATGATATATATATATATATATATATATATTACATATCAGTCGTCCAGACCGAGGGTCCATAAACATAATCCACTTTTTATGTGACCAATCAGAATTGAGACAACAACTAATTTGAATCAATCTAAGTCTTGATTCAAAATACTTTGCCATTGAACACACTGATATTAAATTCCTTCCAAAAATTAGAACTGGTACTTTGGGCTCATCGACGGCTGTCCAGCATGTGGTCGTGGATTTATGTGTGACTCTTACTCCCCCCCCCCCCCCAGACCCACAACATATATCTACCCAGGCTTTATGGTGGCCTATAGATCATCTGTAAGATCAATACGTGAAAACGCTGTTTTTTTAGGAATCTGCTGCAAAAATGTTGGTCCTTTTGACGTTTTTTTAAACCGAACTCGCAGGCCGGTCTGGTGTCGTTCCTGGGCTGTATTTTGGCCCCTGGAATAGTCCTGTCTTAGGTGCTGCTTTCCACTGTGCACTCGTAAAATATCACATTATGCTGTACTGTACAACAAACGTGTGGGAGTTAGTTTCTGTCTCAGTTTTTGTCTGTTTACCTTGTTGTAGCGTTCCACAAACAAACAGATGCAGAGTGAACACATTTCCTGCAGGGGGTAGAGATCCACTAGGGGTGTGTGTGTGTGTATTTAGGGATACACAAGGCCCAGATGGTCAGAGGGGAGAGTGACAAGTGGCTGTCAGGGGAATTCAGACAGACTCTGAGCTGCTCTGTTGGCTTACACACACACACACACACACACACACACACACACACACACACACACACACACACACACACACACACACACACACACACACACACACACACACACACACACACACACACACACACACACACACACACACACACACGCACACACACACACACACACACACACACACACACACTCTCTCTTGTATTTCTTACCTCCTTGAGACCTCCGAAACATGCCTACCTCTTTAGGACCAGCCTTTCTAGATATATAAAGATGTGTATTTACAACATTAATAATATATACATACTATGCAAATATAAAAAAGCTTGTTGTGAAAAATGAGTTGGAATTTCACAAGAAAAAGGTCACAATTTCACAAGAAAAACGTAGAATTTTGGCGGTGTTATGATAAAAGTCGTCATTTTACTCAACGTGAGTCTAAATTTTACAAGAAAAACGGAACATTTGGGCAATATTATGATATAAGTTGGAATTTTACTCAATAACAGTCGCAATTTTACAAAAAAATCTTGAAATGTTGGCAATTTTATGAAAAGAGTCGTAATTTTACCCGACAAATGTCACAATTTTATAAGAAAACTTTAAAATTTTGGGAAAATTATCACAATTTTACATGAACAAATTATGACAAAAGTAATCATTTTACAAATAAAAAAAAATCACTATTTCACAAGAACAACAAAAAAATTGGCAACATTGTGATACAAGTCAGAATTGTAAATGACAAATGTCACCATTTTGCGTTAGAAAGTAATAATTTTACATAAAAAAAAGTAACAATCTTACGAGAAAATATTGCAATATTACAGAAACAGAAATAATATGAGAAATTGTTCCCAATTTTATAAGAAAAAAGTTGACAGATTGTGATAAAAAGACTGCTTTTAGTAAATGTTTTGTTTGTAATTGGTTTGTAATCTTCATTATTTACGTCAAGTTATTACAGTATGTCTCTATATACATGTTTGTTTGTTTTTTTTGTTTTTTTTTATGGTTTTCTGTATTGGGACTATGATTTCGGTCCTAACTTGTTTACCCGTCATCTTATGGAAGGTACTTTTCCTTGTTGATGTCTCAAGAAGGGTAGAAATACAAGAACACACACACACACACACACACACACACACACACACACACACACACACAAACACTCTTGTATTTCTCACCTCATTGAGACCTCCGAAAAATGCCTACCTCTTTAGGACCAGCCTTCCTAGATATATAAAGATGTGTATTTACAACATTAATAATATATACATACTATGCAAATATAAAAAAGCTTGTTGTGAAAAATGAGTTGGAATTTCTCAAGAAAAAGGTCACAATTTCACAAGAAAAACGTAGAATTTTGGCGGTGTTATGATAAAAGTCGTCATTTTACTCAACGCGAGTCTAAATTTTACAAGAAAAACTGAACATTTGGGCAATATTATGATATAAGTTTGAATTTTACTCAATAACAGTCGCAATTTTACAAGAAAAAGCTTAAAATGTTGGCAATTTTATGAAAAGAGTCGTAATTTTACCCGACAATTTTATAAGAACATTTTAAAATGTTGCCAATATTGTAATAATAATCACAATTTAACTTGGCAAAACTACGACAAAAGTCATCATTTTACTCAAAAAATGGTCACTATTTCACAAGAACAACAAAAAAATTGGCAACATTGTGATACAAGTCAGAATTGTATATGACAAATGTCACCATTTTGCGTTAGAGTGTAATAATTTTACATAAAAAAAGTAACAATCTTACGAGAAAATATTGCAATATTACAGAAACAGAAATAATATGAGAAATTGTTCCCAATTTTATAAGAAAAAAGTTGACAGATTGTGATAAAAAGACTGCTTTTAGTAAATTTTTTGTTTGTAATTGGTTTTAAATCTTCATTATTTACTTCAAGTTATTACAGTATGTCTCTATATACATGTTTGTTTGTTTTTTTTGTTTTTTTTATGGTTTTCTGTATTGGGACTATGATTTCGGTCCTAACTTGTTTACCCGTCATCTTATGGAAGGTACTTTTCCTTGTTGATGTCTCAAGAAGGGTAGAAATACAAGAACACACACACACACACACACACACACACACACACACACACACACACACACACACACACACACACACACACACACACACACACACACACACACACACACACACACTCTTGTATTTCTTACCTCCTTGAGACCTCCGAAACATGCCTACCTCTTTAGGACCAGCCTTTCTAGATATATAAAGATGTGTATTTACAACATTAATAATATATACATACTATGGAAATATAAAAAAGCTTGTTGTGAAAAATGAGTTGGAATTTCACAAGAAAAAGGTCACAATTTCACTAGAAAAACGTAGAATTTTGGCGGTGTTATGATAAAAGTCGTCATTTTACTCAACGCGAGTCTAAATTTTACAAGAAAAACGGAACATTTGGGCAATATTATGATATAAGTTGGAATTTTACTCAATGACAGTCGCAATTTTACGAGAAAAAGCTTGAAATGTTGGCAATTTTTTGAAAAGAGTCGTAATTTTACCCGACAAAAGTCACAATTTTATAAGAAAACTTTAAAATTTTGGGAAAATTATCACAATTTTACTTGGACAAATTATGACAAAAGTCATCATTTTACAAATAAAAAAAATCACTATTTCACAAGAACAACAAAAAAATTGGCCACAATGTGATACAAGTCAGAATTGTATACGACAAATGTCGCCATTTTGCGTTAGAAAGTAATAATTTTACATGAAAAAAGTAACAATCTTGCAAGAAAATATTGCAATATTACAGAAACAGAAATAATATGAGAAATTGTTCCCAATTTTATAAGAAAAAAGTTGACACATTGTGAGAAAAAGACTGCTTTTAGTAAATGTTTTGTTTGTAATTGGTTTTAAATCTTCATTATTTACTTCAAGTTATTACAGTATGTCTCTATATACATGTTTTTTTTTTTTTTATGGTTTTCTGTATTGGGACTATGATTTCGGTCCTAACTAGTTTACTCGTCATCTTATGGAAGGTACTTTTCCTTGTTGATGTCTCAAGAAGGGTAGAAATACAAGAACACACACACACACACACACACACACACACACACACACACACACACACACACACACACACACACACACACACACACACACACACACACACACACACACACACACACACACACACACACACACACACTCTTGTATTTCTTACCTCCTTGAGACCTCCGAAACATGCCTACCTCTTTAGGACCACCCTTTCTAGATATATAAAGATGTGTATTTACAACATTAATAATATATACATACTATGCCAATATAAAAAAGCTTGTTGTGAAAAATGAGTTGGAATTTCACAAGAAAAAGGTCACAATTTCACAAGAAAAACATAGAATTTTGGCGGTGTTATGATAAAAGTCGTCCTTTTACTCAACGCAAGTCTACATTTTACAAGAAAAACTGAACATTTGGGCAATATTATGATATAAGTTGGAATTTTACTCAATAACATTCGCAATTTTACAAAAAAATCTTGAAATGTTGGCAATTTTATGAAAAGAGTCGTAATTTTACCCGACAAAAGTCACAATTTTATAAGAAAACTTTAACATTTTGGGAAAATTATCACAATTTTACTTGGACAAATTATGACAAAAGTCATCATTTTACAAATAAAAAAAATCACTATTTCACAAGAACAACAAAAAAATTGGCAACATTGTGATACAAGTCAGAATTGTATATGACAAATGTCACCATTTTGCGTTAGAAAGTAATAATTTTACATAAAAAAAGTAACAATCTTACGAGAAAATATCGCAATATTACAGAAACAGAAATAATATGAGAAATTGTTCCCAATTTTATAAGAAAAAAGTTGACACATTGTGATAAAAAGACTGCTTTTAGTAAATTTTTTGTTTGTAATTGGTTTTAAATCTTCATTATTTACTTCAAGTTATTACAGTATGTCTCTATATACATTTTTGTTTTTTGTTGTTGTTTTTTTTATGGTTTTCTGTATTGGGACTATGATTTCGGTCCTAACTTATTTACCCGTCATCTTTTGGAAGGTACTTTTCCTTGTTGATGTCTCAAGAAGGGTAGAAATACAAGAACACACACACACACACACACACACACACACACACACACACACACACACACACACACACACACACACACACACACACACACACACACACACACGGCGTCGGCGGTCACTCGAAACGAGTATGACTGTCCTCCGTAGGGTCGTATTCCCTATATGGAGGACGCCTGTGCGTGGAATCTTTTAATGTGGGGAGACTGGTGCACGGTCAGCCACCACACAGTCCTTGGCATTGAGCGGGCCAGGGTCCAGTGGCATGGAGACCAAGACGACTGGGGACCCGTCTTTGCTGCAGCCTTCATCCGCCTTCCCAGCCGTTGTGGTGCATTCCGCTGCCGCCATCTTCCGCCTGGTCCACCGTTGAGGCGGTTTTCACTATTCGCCCATAGCTGGGGTTATTTACCCATAGCTGGGACAGGGGTTGACTGGGCACCAGGGCATGTCCACACACCGGTGGGCCTGCATGCCCCGTCTCTGGGGCCCCCTGCTGCTCCGAGATCCCGTACAACTTAGCCTGGAACCGCGAGGTTCCAGTTACCGTGTGTATATAAAGATGTGTATTTACAACATTAATAATATATACATACTATGGAAATATAAAAAAGCTTGTTGTGAAAAATGAGTTGGAATTTCACAAGAAAAAGGTCACAATTTCACAAGAAAAACGTAGAATTTTGGCGGTGTTATGATAAAAGTCGTCATTTTACTCAACGCGAGTCTAAATTTTACAAGAAAAACTGAACATTTGGGCAATATTATGATATAAGTTGGAATTTTACTCAATGACAGTCGCAATTTTACGAGAAAAAGCTTAAAATGTTGGCAATTTTATGAAAAGAGTCGTAATTTTACCCGACAAAAGTCACAATTTTAGAAGAAAACTTTAAAATTTTGGGAAAATTATCACAATTTTGCTTGGACAAATTATGACAAAAGTCATCATTTTACAAATAAAAAAAATCACTATTTCACAAGAACAACAAAAAAATTGGCAGTATTGTGATAAAAGTCAGAATTTTATCTGACAAATGTCACCATTTTAAGATAAAAAGTAATAATTTTACATACAAAAAGTAATAATCTTACGAGGAAGTATTGCAATATTACAGAATCAGAAAGAATACGAGAAATTGTTTCCAATTTTATAGGAAAAAAGTTGACACGTGAGAAAAAAACTACTTTTAGTAAACTTTTTGTTTGTAATTGGTTTTTAATCTTCATTATTTACTTCAAGTTATTACAGTATGTTTCTATATACATGTTATTTTTATTTATTAATTTTTTCAATTTTTTTTTAATGGTTTTCTGTATTGGGACTATGATTTCGGTCCTAACTTATTTACCGGTCCTCATATGGGAGGTACTTCTCCTTGTTGATGTCTCAAGAAGGGTAGAAATACAAGAACACACACACACACACACACACATACACTCACACACACACACACACACACAAACACACTCTCGCACATTCTTGTATTTCTTACCTCCTTGAGACCTCCGAAAAATGCGTACCTCTTTAGGACCACCCTTTCTAGATACAGTATATAACTATTTGTATTTACAACATTAATAATACATGCATATTATGCAAATATAAAAAAAGCTTGTTGTGAACAATGAGTTGGAATTTCACAGAAAAAGGTTACAATTTCACAAGAAAAACGTAGAATTTTGGCAGTGTTATGATAAAAGTCGTCATTTTACTCAACGCGAATCAAAATTTTACAAGAAAAACTGAACATTTGTGCAATATCATGCATGATAAAAGTAGGAATTTTACTCAATAACAGTCGCAATTTTACAAGAAAAAGCTTACAATGTTGGCAATTTTATGAAAAGAGTCATAATTTTACCCGACAATTTTATAAGAAAACTTTAAAATGTTGGCAATATTGTAATAATAATCACAATTTAACTTGGCAAAACTATGACAAAAGTCATAATTTTACTAAAAAAAATTCACTATTTCACAAAATCAAAAAAAAAATTGCCAATATTGTGGTACAAGTCAGAATTTTATATGACAAATGGCACCATTTTGCGTTAAAAAGTAATAATTTTACATACAAAAAGTAATAATCTTACGAGAAAGTATTGCAATATTACAGAAACAGAAAGAATACGAGAAATTGTTCCCAATTTTATAAGAAAAAAGTTGACAGATTGTGAGAAAAACACTGCTTTTAGTACATTTTTTGTTTGTAATTGGTTTTTAATCTTCATTATTTACTTCAAGTTATGACAGTATGTCTCTATATTTATTTATTTTTTAAATACATTTTGGCCAAAGGGGGGTTCATTTCAATTTCTTACACACACTTGTTATTTCATATGTTGGCCAGAGAGGGAGCACCTACATTTTTTACACACACTTGTTATTTCATATGTTGACCACTTTTAAAACCGACACACAGTCAATTTAAAAAATCCCTCCTTTTTGGGACCACCCTAATTTTGATATATTTCACCACCAGGGGTGCAAATGAGACATTCTCTATTAGATGCAATGGTTTTCCGTATTGGGACCATGATTTATGTCATCACTTGTTCACCTGTCTTCATATGTACGGTACTTTTCCTTGTTGATGTCTCAAGAAGCGTAGACATACAATAACACACACACACACACACACACACACACACACCCACACACACACACACACACACAGTGAAGGCACCATAGGGACACTCTGACAAGGGTTGAGAGGGCAACAGATGCCACTTTCTCTACCTATATTTGCATTTGTGCACTCACCTTCCTACAACTCTCAGACATGTCCTTCGTTCTCTTGGCATTTTCCTTCGCAACTCAGGCCTCATTCCAGATTCTAGCAATGGAGGATGTGTGTAAGGATAACACTATCACTGTATCAGCTTCTGCTTGTCAGGGCGGCCCTAAGATAAATGGCAATGTAGGTTTTAACAATTCATTGGTAAGCCTTCAGGACACAACTCTTTCCATAAGCAATGTCTTGATTTTCACAAAAACTAACGCCCCGTTTACACTAAGCCGGATAAGGTTATCCAGGGTAAATCCCACCTAACCTTATCCGTGTCCAAACACAACAATGCCACCGTTTAAGACCCCAGTCATCCCGCCTCCATATTTCCAGTGGTTAGCTCAGAGTTACGAAACCACTTTATTATGAAGCTGGCTGTGGCGCATTCTTTCTGACGTCACTTCCTGTGTGGGTCGCGGTCTTTCTGGCGTCACTTCCTCTCCGAACTCAGTTTGTAAACAATCAATGAGTCCATACAAAGCTAAGCGCCGGAGATTCAAGAAATAGGATAGGATAGGATAGGTCTTTATTGTCATTGCACAAGTATAACGAAACTATGTTTTCAGAATCCATCCTGTTTGGGTCCCACATCAACCTTAAGAAAGTCAATGACTTCACCATAAAAGTGGGTGACATTGTTATCACCAGGAAAGATGAGGTCACCTACCTAGGTTCAATTCTAGAGGCTAACCTTTCCTGTATTAAAATGCAACCAAGGTAATCAGAAAGGTTAACCAACGAACAAGATTTCTCTACAGAATCTCCTCTCTGGTCAACAAAAGCACCTTGAGGATTCGGGCGGGAACTCTCGTTCAACCCTTTTTCCATTACGCATGCACCTCCTGGTACCCTAGCACCTCCAAAACCCTCAAATCTAAACTCCAAACATCTCAGAACAAGCTAGTCAGATTACTTCTAGACCTCCACCCCAGATCCCACCTCACTCCTACCCACTTCTCCAAAGTGGGCTGGCTCAAGGTGGAGGACAGAGTTAAACAACTTGCACTGAGCCTAGTCTATAAAATCCACTACACCTCCCTGATACCGAAGTACATGTCAAACTACTTCCTTAACGTAAATGACCGCCATAACCACAACACCAGGGGGAACTCCACTAACCACATTATACCCAGATTCCGAACTAACAAAGGTCTTAACTCATTCTCTTTCTATGCCACATCAATGTGGAATGTGCTCCCAACAGGTATAAAAGAAAGGGAATCTCTATCCTCCTTCAAAACCGCAATAAAAGTTCACCTCCAGGCAGCTACAACCCTAAACTAACACCCTCCCCGGATTGCTAATCATCAAATGTAAACAATCAAATGCAGATACTTTTTCTTTTTCTTATGCCTTCTGATCTCTCTCTCTCTCGCTCTCTCTGTCTCTCTCTCTCTATGTCCACTACTTGCTGTCCATATCCTACCCCCCAACCCCTCCACACCCCTGATTGTAAATAATGTAAATAATTCAATGTGATTATCTTGTGTGATGACTGTATTATGATGATAGTATATATGATAGTATATATCTGTATCATGAATCAATTTAAGTGGACCCCGACATAAACAAGTTGAAAAACTTATTTGGGTGTTACCATTTAGTGGTCAATTGTACGGAATATGTACTTCACTGTGCAACCTACTAATACAAGTCTCAATCAATCAATCAATCAGCACAAACCCGTCCAAGATTAGACAAACAAACAGTGTACAGGGTTACAGAAGGGGAACACTGATGGGTTGCCACGAGGTGCCCCGTAAAAGATAAGAAAAAGGCAAAACGCTGGGGAAGAAGATGAGTAAAAATATACAATCTAGACTGGGCTCCTAAGGGGGCGTAGTCTGGAGTGGAAAAAAACCTCCATGCCATGCACACATAAACATGTTACATTTAATCACAACAACTCGCAACAAAGCGGCGGGGAGTTGGGGCCCTGGAGGTCGACTGCTGCTATGAAGCGCTGCCAGCCGGCCATCACCCCGAGGGGAATCAAGCGGTGGTGAAGGCGTGGGGTGGGGAAAGGGGTGTGTGTGTGTATATGCCCATTGTCTTGGGTGTGTCGATGTAATGTTCATAGGCCTGGGGCCGTTCTGCATGCAAGCAAAAGTTCGACTCCAGGTGTCGTTGAGGAGGGAGGGAGGTCAAAAGCGTCCATCATTGAGGTGTCCTCGGGGGTGTTTTCAGAACAGCCTGGTCCTGTTGTTCACAGCGTCAAGGCCATTCGAGGGAGTCAAATCGTAGATTAGGATTAGAGATGCCGATATATGCGTTAAAATGTAATATCGGAAATTATCGGTATCGTTTTTTTTATTATCGGTATCGTTTTTTTTTTTTTTTATTTATTATTATTTTTTTTTATTAAATCAACATAAAAAACACAAGATACACTTACAATTAGTGCAACAACCAAAAAAAACCTCCCTTCCCCATTTACACTCATTCACATAAAAGGGTTGTTTCTTTCTGTTATTAATATTCTGGTTCCTACATTATATATCAATATATATATCAATACAGTCTGCAAGGAATACAGTCCGTAAGCACACATGATTGTGCGTGCTGCTGCTCCACTAATAGTACTAACCTTTAACAGTTAATTTTACTCATTTTCATTCATTACTAGTTTCTATGTAACTGTTTTTATATTGTTGTACTTTCTTTTTTATTCAACAAAATGTTTTTAATTTATTTATCTTATTTTACTAATTTAAAAAAAAAAGTACCTTATCTTCACCATACCTGGTTGTCCAAATTAGGCATAATTATGTGTTAATTCCACGACTGCATATATCGGTTGATATCGGTATCGGTTGATATCGGTATCGGTAATTAAAGAGTTGGACAATATCGGAATATCGGATATCGGCAAAAAGCCATTATCGGACATCCCTATCTAGGATGTTTGTTTTCCGCGAGCAGACATTACAATGACTTGTCTGTTCTGTTGGCCCTCATATTCAATAAATAAATAGACGGCGCACTTAGCCGTGTAAAAAAAAAATCGCGCGAGGAGGGGGAACCTTAAATGATGGTTTAGTGTGGCCGAAACGGGGCTTAGGCTGAATAATTATTCGTTTAAGGGGTTAGTGTAGACATGGCCTTAGTAAACTATATTTCCATGCAGTCAGGTGACCACTGCGAGCCATCAAAAGATGATACCGGAGAAAGTACAAAAACGCCTCTTTTCCTTTATAGCCCTCTTTTCTTTACGTCCACTTGCACGTTCCAGAGACATAACAAGCCCCATCCGCTAGTGACAGTCTCAAACACACACACACACACACACACACACACACACACACACACACACACACACACACACACACACACACACACACACGCCTCTCTCCATCCGTCACATTTACATTTCAAACTGCCTGTGCTCCCTCCATCACATCCATTATTTAGCAGCCTCTGGCCAAAGAGGGAAGTGCGCCATGCACAACCTGCCAGGTAGTACACACACACACACACACACACACACACACACACACACACACACACACACACACACACACACACACACACACACACACACACACACACACACACACACACACACACACACACACACAACTCTCTCAAACTGCAGTTGTGTTTACTAAACTCCAGTCAAAAAACGGAGGTACGGCCTGCTTTTCACAGGCTTTGGTTTTGGATGAACATTTTCACCAATAGTTTGCGCCGTTTTTTTGTATGCCGGCTCGGTTCTAATGCAGCCAAACATTGCACATAAACTAGTCTGTTTGCCTGCTTGTCATTCCGTGGAATTGAGTACCCACTAGGGTTGTACGGTATACCAGTATTAGTATAGTACCGCGATACTAATGAATCAAATTCGGTACTATACCGCCTCTGAAAAGTACCGGTCCGCAACCCGCCCGCGCCACCGTCGTTGTCACGTCCTGTCATTGCTGGTTTACGAGCAGACGAGCATGTTCGGCAGCGCACAATCACAGAGTACTTACAAACAGACACAGTGTGTAGACAGAAAAGGGAGAAGGGACGCATTTTGGCTTAAAAACTAACGATAAAGGTGAAGTTATAACACTGAAACGCCCTCAGGAAGAGGTGCTTTAAGACATGGCTAGCTAGCTAGCGGCTAAAGTCCAGCCCCAGTCGTCAGTGTTTTAGCTACTTCTAAATCACTAATCCTCGCCTCCATGGCGACGGATAGAGTACGTTTCTTACAAGTATCATCCCTGCAGGACGAGAAATGCTAAACATGCCTCACTCCACACCGTAGCTCACCGGCGTCACAATGTAAACAAACGGCATTGGTGGATCTACACCTGACATCCACTGTAATGATACCAAGTACAGGAGCGTATCTAGTCGATACTACTATGATTACGTCAATATTTTTTGGCATCACAACTAGGGATGTCCGATATTATAGGCCGATAAATGCATTAAAATGTAATATCGGAAATTATCGGTATCGGTACTTTTATTATCGGTATCTTTTTTTTTTTTTTTTTTTTTTTTTTTAATTAAATCAACATAAAAAACACAAGATACACTTACAATTAGTGCACCAACCCAAAAAACCTCCCTCCTCATTCACACAAAAGGGTTGTTTCTTTCTGTTATTAATATTCTGCTTCCTACATTATATTTCAATATATATCAATACAGTCTGCAAGGAATACAGTCCGTAAGCACACATGATTCTGCGTGCTGCTGGTCCACTAATAGTACTAACCTTTAACAGTTAATGTTACTCATTTTCATTAATTACTAGTTTCTATGTAACTGTTTTTATATTGTTGTACTTTCTTTTTTATTCAAGAAAATGTTTTTAATTGATTTATCTTATTTTATTTTATAATTTTTTTTTAAAAGTACCTTATCTTCACCATACCTGGTTGTCCAAATTAGACATAATAATGTGTTAATTCCACGACTGTATATATCGGTATCGGTTGATATCGGTATCGGTAATTAAAGAGTTGGACAATATCGGAATATCGGATATCGGCAAAAAGCCATTATCGGACATCCCTAATCACAACATCTTCTTTCGTTTTTAAAACAAATACTGTATATCATGTTTATAAAGTCAGGAAATATGTAACTGGACACATGAGGACTTTGAATATGACCAATGTATGATCCTGTAACTACTTGGTATCGGATCGATACCCAAATTTGTGGTATCATCCAAAACTAATGTAAAGTATCAAAAAAAAAGAAGAAAGAATGATAATTACATTTTAAGTGTAGATAGAACATGTTACAATAGAAAGTAAGCAGATATTAACAGTAAATGAACAAATAGATTAATAATTCATTTTCTACCACTTGTCCTTAATAATTTTGACAAAATAATAGAATGATAAATGACACAATATGTTACTGCATATGTCTGTCACGGTTTGGTTGCAGCTTTCTGCGGGGTTTGTTCTCCCAGGATGCAAACGGACTATTCCGGACAAGGCTTGCAGGTAGGAACGTATTTATTAATCTTCTCAAAACTCAAAGTACTACCAAAAAACGTAAAACGAGGCGAAGGCACAACGCGCTGATCGCACTTGGAGCTCAACTAACACTTCGCATAAACTATAACAAGGAAAACTTACTAGCTGTGGCATGATCAAAAAAAATGTACGCACTGTATACAAGTCATGAAGCGAACACTTGGCATCAACTTGGAATCAGACATGAACCGAACGATGACGCCAGGCCGACTGACTGGCAAAGGCAGGCTTAAATAGTGTCTCTTGATTAGAGCCAGGTGAGCGTCCCGAACACCAGCGGCAGGTGAAAATCATACGCAACCATGGCAACCAAAACAAACAAGAGTGCACAAAAAACAGGAACTAACAGAACATAACGAAAACATGATCCGGACCACAGATCGTGACAATGTCAGCAGACTAAATTAGGAGCCTTTGTTTGTTTACTTACTACTAAAAGACAAGTTGTCTAGTATGTTCACTATTTTATTTAAGGACAAACTTGCAATAAGAAACGTATGTTTAATGTACCCTAAGATTTTCTTGTTAAAATAATAACATTTTTTGTGGTCCTCTCTATTTAGAAATGTACCAAAATACTTTTGGTACCGGTTGGGACAACACTGGTACCCAGACACATTTAGAATAAGTGAATTAGTGTGAATTATATTTATATAGCGCTTTTCTCTAGTGACTCAAAGCACTTTTACATAGTGAAACCCAATATGTAAGTGACATTTAAACCAGTGTGGGCAGGGCCGGCAAATGCTAAGGGCGCCGTCCATCACAGGGCGCCACGCCAGTGCCACAAATGTTGGAGGAGGAAAAAAAAAAAAAAAAAAAAAGTTGGTACTATTATTTCTAAATACATAAAATAATCTGACGTTAATTAAAATGCAAAGTAAAGCCTATTTAATAGAAATATTATTTGTTTCAACATTACGCCCCCCCACCCCCGGCACGGTGCGCCCCCTCCCTTCCCGTATCATGACTCTTTTTGGACGTCACCACATCAAAAAATCAACACAAGATGTCAAAACGGCCAAAACTGTCAGGTGCCCAGGGAAGAAAAAAGAGAAAAGAAGAGGAGAAACGAGAAAAAGACAGAGGTAGCAGGTAAGTAATGTTAGCCTACATGAAATTATTTGTCTGTTACAGAATGTGATAGTAACCTGGCTTTTTAGCATTAAGCTAATGTTACATGATTCGGCAATTGCTATAATCAATAAATACCTAGTTCTGTTTTAACGTCGGGTTAATATTGTGGAGGGGGCTAAATTGTTATGGAAAATAATAATGTAACGTTAGGTAATTACAGTACTCCCTGGTGTACAGTAATTTGTAAGTCATTCTAGTTAATGCAATATTAAAAAGCACAAATAGAGAACTCTGTAGGATCCCCTTTTTTGTAATATAGTTGTTAAAGTCATACTGGTTTGATATCTTGTTTTGTGCAGTGCCTTATTTATATTGTATTTTTAATTTATTTTATGCAACTTGTTGACACGTTTTATTTTGTGTTTATGTATGTAAAAAATATTGTATTTCATATATTCATTTTTTATTTTTTGTATTCATTTATTTATCCATATTTTTTTAAATCTTGTTAACTATTCTGATTGTTAATTTGCTTTCTTTAAGTAAAAAAAAAGGTCAAAGACAAAGCTATTCGGTTTCTTGTGAGTATATACACTTCACTGCCGATGTGGGGGGGGCGCCACCTAAAATTTTGCCTAGGGCGCCAGATTGGTTAGTGCCGGGCCTGAGTGTGGGTGACACTGGGAGCAGGTGGGTAAAGTGTCTTGCCCACACTGCAAAAACTGAAATCTAAGTAAGATGAAATATCTCAAATAAGGGTGATATTTGCTTATTTTCTGTCTGATAAGATAATTCTTCTCACTAAGCAGAGTGTTTTACTTGTTTTAATGGTCCTAAATGATCTCAGTAAGATATTACAGCTTGTTGCTGAGATTTGATGAGCTATATTGAGTAAAACATGCTTGAAACTAGAATATCAACTGTTGCAAAGCTGTGTCATCAACACTCACAAGTATAAAACTACTTTTTTAAAGTAATCATTTCCTACTTCAAGCATGAACAAAAAAAATAAAAATCATGATGCCGAGCGCATATCATTATGTCAAGATAATGGCACTAGCATTTACTTCATTTAAGAATATTTTTCAACATATTTTTTTTCTACCAAGAAAAGTGCACTTGTTATTAGTGAGAATATACTTATTTTAAGGTATTTTTGGGTTCATTGAGGTTAGCTAATTTTACTTGTTTCGGAAAGTCTTGACAAGCCAAATGTTCTTGTTCTATTGGCAGATAATTTTGCTTAGTTCAAATAAAATACCCCTAATTTTTGTTTTGTTTTTTTCTTGTTTTTGAACACTTGACTTTTTGCAGTGCACTTTCCTGAGCTCTGCTTTTGTAACATAAAGTTGTACTTAAGTGTGTATGGGAACATTTTTAAATAGCTTAAATGTGCCATTAATTATTATAATTGGAAATACATACATACATGTGTTATTAAATGCCATTAATGTATATTTAATTCATCATTTTAATATTAAATTACATATTTAATCATTGTATTATTAATTATTATTTATTTTATTTAATTATTTAATTTTTTTATTTCACATTTTAATTAATGATTTAATGGCTTATTCATTTTTTAATTTATATTTTGTATTATATTATTTTCATCTATTCATCTGTTTTTAATATTTTCTTTTTTTATATATAACTGTTTCGTGAACCTGTGTCAGCGCTTCCCCTCCCCCTTACCTGACGGAGAATTCGTACACCACTCGATTGATCAAATATTAGTGAGAATATACTTATTTTAAGGTATTTTTGGGTTCATTGAGGTTAGCTAATTTTACTCGTTTTGGAAAGTCTTGACAAGCCAAATGTTCTTGTTCTATTGGCAGATAATTTTGCTTAGTTCAAATAAAATACCCCTCATTTTTGTTTTGTTTTTTCTTGTTTTTGAACACTTGACTTTTTGCAGTGCACTTTCCTGAGCTCTGCTTTTGTAACATAAAGTTGTACTTAAGTGTGTATGGGAAACATTTTAAATAGCTTAAATGTGCCATTAATTATTATAATTGGAAATACATACATACATGTGTTATTAAATGCCATTAATGTATATTTAATTCATTATTTTAATATTAAATTAAATATTTAATCATTGTATTATTAATTTATTTTATTTAATTATTAATTTTTTTTATTTCACGTTTTAATTAATGATTTAATGGCTTATTCATTTTTTAATTGATATTTTGTAGTATATTATTTTCACCTATTCATCTGTTTTTAATATTTTCTTTTTTTATATATAACTATATTCGTGAGAATATACTTATTTTAAGGTATTTTTGGGTTCATTGAGGTTAGCTAAATTTATTTGTTTGGAAAGTCTTGACAAGCCAAATTTTCTTGTTCTATTGGCAGATAATTTTTCTTAGTTCAAATAAAATACCCCTAATTTTTGTTTTGTTTTTTCTTGTTTTTGAACACTGACTTTTTGCAGTGCACTTTCCTGACCTCTGCTTTTGTAACATAAAGTTGTACTTAAGTGTGTATGGGAAACATTTTAAATAGCTTAAATGTGCCATTAATTATTATAATTGGAAATACATACATACATGTGTTATTAAATGCCATTAATGTATATTTGATTCATTATTTTAATATTAAATTAAATATTTAATCATTGTATTATTAATTTATTTTATTTAATTATTAATTTTTTTTATTTCACGTTTTAATTAATGATTTAATGGCTTATTCATTTTTTAATTTATATTTTGTATTATATTATTTTCATCTATTCATCTGTTTTTAATATTTTCTTTTTTTATATATAACTATTTCGTGAACCTGTGTCAGCGCTTCCGCTCCCCCTTACCTGACGGAGAATTCGTACACCACTCGATTGATCAAATATTAGTGAGAATATACTTATTTTAAGGCATTTTTGGGTTCATTGAGGTTAGCTAAATGTATTTGTTTGGAAAGTCTTGACAAGCCAAATTTTCTTGTTCTATTGGCAGATAATTTTGCTTAGTTCAAATAAAATACCCCTAATTTTTATTTTGTTTTTTCTTGTTTTTGAACACTGACTTTTTGCAGTGCACTTTCCTGAGCTCTGCTTTTGTAACATAAAGTTGTACTTAAGTGTGTATGGGAAACATTTTAAATAGCTTAAATGTGCCATTAATTATTATAATTGGAAATATATACATAAATGTGTTATTAAATGCCATTAATGTATTTTTAATTAAAAGTATTTAATTCATTATTTTAATATTAAATTAAATATTTAATCATTGTATTATTAAATAATTTTATTTCATTATTTAATTTTTTTATTTCACATTTTAATTAATGATTTAATGGCTTATTCATTTTTAATTTATATTTTGTATTGTATTATTTTCATCTATTCATCTTTTTTTAATATAACTAACTATTTTTGGGTACATTGAAGTTAGCTAATATTACTCGTTTTGGAAAGTCTTGACAAGCCAAATGTTCTTGTTCTATTGGCTGATAATTTTGCTTAGTTCAAATAAAACACCCCTCATTTTTGCATTTTTTTTTCTGGTTTTTGAACACTGACTTTTTGCAGTGCAAGGACACCACTGCAGTGACTAGGATGGCGGAAGCGGGGATCGAACCTGGAACCCTCCAGTTGCTGGCACGGCCGCTCTACCAACCGAGCTATACCGCCCCATGCGTTGGTGACTCAGGTCCTGTCAACATGGGAATGTTTTTGGGTGGGAACGGTACAATATTGTCTCGTTTCAGCCTTCCATCCACACAGGAACAACATTCTCCGAGCCTAAAACGAGCTCCAGAGTTGGAAAGTCTGATAGCTTCGTCGGTTGTTGGAATAAGAAGTGGGGAATCGTTGCACTCTGTTGTTCCATTACGTGCCAATGCACTTCCCCGTCTGCAATATAAAAAGTTTGGATAAGAAGGAAATTATACCAGACACCTCTTTATCAATTAATTAGTCAATCTGGGGTTGTTTTAGCTCCCAGTGAATCTTAATTATTAATTGAGCTCGCTCTCTCGAACCAACCTTGATGACCTCTGACTTTTTCGAGATGAGTGGACAAAAATTTCCACTGACACGCTCCATAAAAGTTTCCAGAAAGTTTTCCCCCAGAAGAAGGTAAGTCATTATAGCGGGAAATCTAAGTAAGATGAAATATCTCAAAAAAGGGTGATATTTGAGTATTTTCTGTCTGATAAGATCATTCTTCTCACTAAGCAGATTTTATGTTAGAGTGTTTTACTTGTTTTAATGGTCCTAAATGATGTCAGTAAGATATTACAGCTTGTTGCTGAGATTTGATGACCTATATTGAGTAAAACATGCTTGAAACTAGAATATCAACTGTTGCAAAGCTGTGTCATCAACACTCACAAGTAGAGATGTCCGATAATATAGGTCTGCCGATATAATCGGCCGATAAATGCGTTAAAATGTAATATCGGAAATTATCGGTAACGTTTTTTTTATTATCAGTATCGTTTTTTTTTTTTAATTTTTTTATTTTATTTTTTTTTTAAATTAAATCCACATAAAAAACACAAGATACACTTACAATCAGTGCACCAACCCAAAAAACCTCCCTCCCCCCATTTACACTCATTCACACAAAAGGGTTGTTTCTTTCTGTTATTAATATTCTGCTTCCTACATTATATATCAATATATATCAATACAGTCTGCAAGGGATACAGTCCGTAAGCACACATGATTATGCGTGCTGCTGCTCCACTAATAGTACTAACCTTTAACAGTTAATCTTACAAATTTTCATTAATTACTAGTTTCTATGTAACTGTTTTTATATTGTCGTACTTTCTTTTTTATTGAAGAAAATGTTTTTAATTTATTTATCTTATTTTACTATTTTTTTTAAAAAGTACCTTATCTTCACCATACCTGGTTGTCCAAATTAGGCATAATAATGTGTTAATTCCACGACTGCATATATCGGTTGATATCGGTATCGGCAATTAAAGAGTTGGACATATCGGATATCGGCAAAAAGCCATTATCGGACATCCCTACTCACAAGTATAAAACTACTTTTTTAAAGTAATAATTTCTTATTTCAAGCATGAAAAAAAAAATCATGACTTTGACACAATTGTGTCTCATAATTAAAACAGATGACAGCCAAATGGACTTTGCTGTTTTATTTTCAATGAAACAATAGAAAACACGTACTCATATAGTAGTACAGTTGGCACAGTACAGTAAACTGACAGTTAATATTTAAACAGTTAACATGTGACATTTCTAACAATTTTGAACAGAAATAGTTCATGCACATTCAGATGAATTCTTCAAAATTACAATTAAAGAAATGTTGGCCGGGGCCCAAGCTGTATATATGCGCACTAGATGACTGAAAGAGCATGCACTTGGCGCGATGATGTCATGTTATCCATGGATAAATGCATTTTTAGACAATATGATTTGCCTGAGCGGCTCGGACAGTGGTCCCCAACCACCGGGCCGCACAAGAAAAAAAAAAAAAAATAAATAAATAAAAAGTTTAATTAAATCAACATAAAAAACACAATATATACATTATATATCAATATAGATCAATACTGTCTGCATGGATACAGTCCGTAAGCACACATGATTGTATTTCTTTATAAAAAAAAAAAAAATCCCCCCCCCCCCCCCCACCCCCCCGGTCCGTGGGACAGACCCCGAGAGTAACAAGCGGTTGCCTTGTTGCCTTTCCATTAAGAACAATACATTAGTTTTTAGTACAAGTTTGCTGGTTTCAAGAAATGTAATGCCGAGCGCATATCATTTTGTCAAGATAATGGCACAAGCATTTACTTCATTTAAGAATATTTTTCAACATATTGAGCAAAAAAGTCTCTTTTTTTTTCTACCAAGAAAAGTGCACTTGTTATTAGTGAGAATATACTTATTTTAAGGTATTTTTTTAGGTTCATTGAAGTTAGCTAATTTTACTTGTTTTACAAAGTCTTGACAAGTCCAATTTTCTTGTTCTATTGGCAGATAATTTTGCTTACTTCAAATAAAATACCACTCATTTTTTAAATTTTTTTTTTATTGTTTTTGAACACTGACTTTTTGCAGTGCATAAAGTGGACCAGGATTATACTTTGTTGAATTTTCACTTGGTTTGTCGGCAGGCATGGCCTTAACCAATCTGGCGCCCTAGGCAAGATTTTAGGTGGCGCCCCCCCACATCGGCAGTGAAGTGTATATACTCACAAGAAACCGAATAGCTTTGTCTTTGACCTTTTTTTTTTACTTAAAGAAAGCAAATTAACATATTATATAAGAATGTTATGTTATGATTATCTTTAACCGAATCACAGCAGTGCTCAAATAAAAAAAACAGCATTCCCTCTCATGTGATATTGCCTAATTAACATTAATGATGTGCACTTTAACAACTAGGCTTACAACTATACCTAATATATAAAGGGGTGGAAAAGTGACTATTACCTGCAGGGCAAACATTAGCTAACCAGAAGGCAATAATAATGTAAACAAAAAACACCTGCTTAAAAGATCTAATACAAATGTCCCTGAGGAATGTAAGGTGGGAGTACTGTAATTACCTAACGTTACATTATTATTTTCCATAACAATTTAGCCCCCTCCATAATATCAACCCGATGTTAAAACAGAACTAGCTATTTATTGATTAGCAATTGCCGAATCATGTAACATTAGCCTAATGCTAAAAAGCCAGGTTACTATCACATTCTGTAACAGACAAATAATTTCATGTAGGCTAACGTTACCTACCTGCTACCTCTGTCTTTTTCTCGTTTCTCCTCCTCTTCTTTTCTCTTTTTTCTTCCCTGGGCACCTGACAGTTTTGGCCGTTTTGACATCTTGTGTTGACTTTTTTATGTGGTGACGTCCAAAAAGAGTCATGATACGGGAAGGGAGGGGGCGCACCGTGTTACAAATATTATTTGTAACAAATAATATTTTTATTAAATAGGCTTTACTTTGCATTTTAATTAGCGTGGGATTATTTTTTTCATTTAGAAATAATAGTACCAACTTTTTTCTTTTTGTGGCACTGGCGTGGCGCCCCCTGATGGACGGCGCCCTTAGCATTTGCCCATACGGCCTATGCCACGGGCCGGCCCTGGTTGTCGGTATAATGGCCGGGTGTTCAAAATCGTACTGCTTGTTTATGTTTTGTGGCTTCTTTAATTAAAAGTAAATGATGAAAATGGTTGTGTAAATATTAGGGACATGAGCAGTTTTACTCAGGACAGCATGAGAAGCCAATATGAGCTGGCGGCCATGTAAAAAAGATGCCAGGGTGGCCTACTTAGAGCTCTAATAATGGATCACCTTATGCTGGGCACACACTCGGCCACTAATGGTATCGTAAACGGACCACTAAACGGATGACCTGTCTGCTCAAACCTTTAGGTGCACACTGAACATAATACGAGAAGTCATACTCAGAACCTGAGGAACAGCAAAGTGTTATGCACTTTTATTTGTACTGCAGCATATTTTTAATGTCTTAATTGGCCAGTTAGTCAGCACTGATGATACTATTGCCAAAAGTATTTGGCCACCTGCCTTGACTCACATATGAACTTGAAGTGCCATCCCATTCCTAACCCATAGGGTAAATATGATGTCGGTCCACCTTTTGCAGCTATTACAGCTTCAACTCTTCTGGGAAGGCTGTCCACAAGGTTGCAGAGTGTGTTTATAGGAATTTTCCACCATTCTTCCAAGAGCGCATTGGCGAGGTCACACGCTGATGTTGGTGGAGAAGGCCTGGCTCTCGGTCTCCGTTCTAATTCATCCCAAAGGTGTTCTGTCGGGTTCAGGTCAGGACTCTGTGCAGGCCAGTCAAGTTCATCCACACCAGACTCTGTCGTCCATGTCTTTATGGACCTTGCTTTGTGCACTGGTGCACAGTCAGGTTGGACTGTTCCCACGAATTGTCCAAAATGTTTAGGTATCCTGGAGCATTCAAAGTTCCTTTCACTGGAACTAAGGGGCCAAGTCCAACTCCTAAAAAAACAAGCCCACACCATAATTCCTCCTCCCCCAAATTTCACACCAGGCCCAATGCAGGCCGAAATGTACCGTTCTCCTGGCGACTTCCAAACCCAGACTCGTCCATCAGGAAGTGTCAAAAAATAGCGCTAACTGTTTTAAAGACATTCAGACTTTACTTCAATCAATAAAGGAGCAGCATCTTCTCATCCGTGGCTCACTAGTGCAACAACAACCCCGGAAATGTGTCCCGTGAAAAAACGTCCGACCGGAACTCTCTAATAACTAAAGTTCCTTGGGTGAATAATGTAAACTCACTACACCGGTATGTTTTAGCGCTTTCATGGCGAGTTTACTGACAGATATAAGTAAGAACTTTACACTACTTTATATTAGAAATGGCAACAGCGGAGGATGAATGTCCCATAACAAGAAGATCAAGAAAAATAAGAAGCTTATCGACTACGGTGTTGGCACGGACTACAAAAGCGGATGCGCGCAATTTTTCAGGATTTATGCAGATCCCAAATACAGACCAGCAGGTACCAGAAGGTAAGCAAAGATGCTTTTCCATAATATTGCAAAATAAAAAACGCCAAATAATATGTCTTACCTTATACACACACCATAATAATACTCCTATGTTGAAGCACATCAAACAGTGCAGCCTACACTTATCTCTTATGTTTGACTGCCATCTACTGGTCACACTTATCATTACATAATGTACCAAATAAAATCGCTTCGAGGTGGGTAAGCTCAACCAAACTTATTCGTTACATTAGGCCAGGGGTCACCAACGCGGTGCCCGCGGGCACCAGGTAGCCCGTAAGGACCAGATGAGTAGCCCGCTGGCCTGTTCTAAAAATAGCTCAAATAGCAGCACTTACCAGTGAGCTGCCTCTATTTTTTAAAATGTATTTATTTACTAGCAAGCTGGTCTCGCTTTGCTCGACATTTTTAATTCTAAGAGAGACAAAACTCAAATAGAATTTGAAAATCTAAGAAAATATTTTAAACACTTGGTCTTCACTTGTTGAAATAAATGTATTAATACATTTTTCTTTGCTTCTTATAACTTTCAGAAAGACAATTTTAGAGAAAAAATACAACCTTAAAAATGATTTTAGGATTTTTAAACACATATACCTTTTTACCTTTTAAATTCCTTCCTCTTCTTTCCTGACAATTTAAATCAATGTTCAAGTACATTTAAAAAAAAAAATATATATTGTAAAGAATAATAAATACATTTTAATTTAATTCTTCATTTTATCTTCTGTTTTTTCGACGAAAAATATTTGTGAAATATTTCTTCAAACTTATTATGATTCAAATTCAAAAAAAATATTCTGGCAAATCTAGAAAATCTGTAGAATCAAATGTAAATCTTATTTCAAAGTCTTTTGAATTTATTTTAAAATTTTTGTTATGGAAAATCTAGAAGAAATAATGATTTGTCTTTGTTAGAAATGTAGCTTGGTCCAATTTGTTATATATTCTAACAAAGTGCAGATTGGATTTTAACCTATTTAAAACATGTCATCAAAATTCTAAAATTAATCTTAATCAGGAAAAATTACTAATGATGTTCCATAAATTCTTTTTTTAATTTTTTCGAAAAGATTCGAATTAGCTAGTTTTTCTCTTCTTTTTTTCGGTTGAATTTTGAATTTTTAAAGAGTCGAAATTGAAGATAAACTATGTTTCAAAATTTAATTGTCATTTTTTTTTGTGTTTTCTCCTCTTTTAAACCGTTCAATTAAGTGTAAATATCATTAATTATTAATAATAACATAGAGTTAAAGGTAAATTGAGCAAATTGGCTATTTCTGGCAATTTATTTATGTGTGTATCAAACTGGGTAGCCCTTCGCATTAATCAGTACCCAAGAAGTAGCTCTTGCTTTCAAAAAGGTTGGTGACCCCTGCATTAGGCGCACCGGGTTAGAAGGCTTACTGTCGAATTTTGAGGGGAAAAATAATTATTTTAAGTGCGCATTACATGCTCTGTGCAGAGAAAGAAAGCGGGATATAATGCTTGCAACACTGAGCAGTGTGATTCACTCCTATGCACCAGCATGATTCCTAACACTGGAAGACCATTGCACCTTGGTCACCTTTACTGCCTCCTGTGCTTTGAGGGCCCTGAGATTCTTCTCTTAACTCAGTCGCAGTGGCGACCGACATATTCTTATGAGACGTCACAACAAATGGCTGACATCTCACATAATGTGGCCCTCCGTCTGTTCATTCACACCACGGCAGGTGTGACTGTGTTCCAATCCCATATATTTCAGGCTCGCTGCTGAGCAGCGCAAGTACACAATGTTTTCAAAATAAAAAAAACAAATGTTGACGCTAGCTGCGTACAATCACATACAGTCGTGGTCAAAAGTGTACATACACTTGTAAAGAACGTCATGTCATGGCTGTCTTGAGTTTCCAATCATTTTTACAACTCTTATTTTTTTGTGATAGAGTGATTGGACATCACTTGGACAAAGATAAGACCTTCTGGAGGAAAGTTCCGTGGTCAGACGAAACAAAAATGGAGCTGTTTGGCCACAATACCCAGCAATATGTTTGGAGGAGAAAAGGTGAGGCCTTTAATCCCAGGAACACCATACCTACCATAAAGAATGGTGGTGGTAGTATTATACTATGGGCCTGTTTTGCTGCCAATGGAACTGGTGCTTTACAGAGAGTAAATGGGACAATGAAAAAGGAGGATTACCTCCAAATTCTTCAGGACAACCTAAAATTGGATTATCTTGATGCAGCTTACTGCGAGGCTTTCGGAGCTCGCTGCGAGGAATGTTTTCCCGTGGTGCAAACGAACCAGACTGGACATGGCGTGCAGGTAAAAACATGATTTAATCTCTTACTAAAAAAAAGTACCGAACAAAAGGCGCGCACAATGCGGAGACACAAACTTAGCGTACGGAAACTAACACTAAGACAGAAACTATGGACATGAAACAAAACTACACTTACTGGGACGTGAAACAGAGCAGCATGAACTATGAACAAGCAGAGCATGATAATGTCAGTAACTATGGCAAGTGAGCATGAAACTATGGCACATACTTGCCAACCCTCCCGGTTTTACCGGGAGACTCCCGGAATTCAGCGCCTCTCTCGATAACCTCCCGGAAGAAATTTTCTCCCGATAAACTCCCGGAATTCAGCCACGCCCCCTCCAGCTCAATGCAGACCTGAGTGGGGACAGCGGCGACAGTCTGTTTTCACGTCCGCTTTCCCACGATATAAACAGCGTGCCTGCCCAATCACGTTATAACTGTAGAATGATCGAGGGCGAGTTCTTGGTTTCTTATGTGGGGTTATTGTTAGGCAGTTTCGTTAACGTCCTCCCAGCGCGATAACAACACACAACAACAGCAGTCACGTTTTCGTCTACCGTAAAGCAGTTCGTCTGCCGTAAACAGCAATGTTGTGACACTCTTAAACAGGACAATACTGCCATCTAATCAGTCTACCCCAGGGCAGCTGTGGCTACGAAAGTAGCTTACCACCACCAGGTGTGAATGAATGATGGGTTTTTAACATGTAAAGCGACTTTGGGTACTTAGAAAAGCGCTATATAAATCCCAGTTATTATTATTATTATCTAATGGATAGCCTCCGGAACACTGAAATTCAAGTATTTCTTTTATTTATATGTATAATAAAATAAATATTTTTATATATATATATATATATATATATATATATATATATATATATATATATATATATATATATATATATATATATATATATATATATATATACATATATATATATATATATATATATATATAGTTAGAATTCACTGAAAGTCAAGTATTTCATACACATATATATATATATATATATATATATATATATATATATATATATATATATATATATATATATATATATATATATATATATATATATATATATATATATATATATATATATATATATATATATATATATGTCTTAATTAGATTATCCAAAAAATAGTGCTCGATACCGTGGTAGAGCATAATATGTATGTGTGGGAAAAAAATCACAAGAGTATTTCATCTCTACAGGCCTGTTTCATGAAGGGTTTTCCTCAATCCTCAGAAAATCTCCTGAGGATTGAGGAAAACCCCTCATGAAACAGGCCTGTAGAGATGAAATAGTCTTGTGATTTTTTTCCCACACATACATATATATATATATATATATATATATATATATATATATATATATATATATATATATATATATATATATATATATATATATATATATATATATATATATATATATATATATATATATATATACATATATATATATATATATATATATATATATATATGTATATATATATATATATATATATATATATATATATGTATATATATATATATATATATATATATATATATATATATATATATATATATATATATATATATATATATATATATATATATATATATATATATATATATATATATATATATATGAAATACTCGAGTTGGTGAATTCTAGCTGTAAATATACTCCTCCCTCTTAACCACGCCCCCAACCACGCCCCCCTGTCCCACCTCCCGTAATCGGAGGTCTCAAGGTTGGCGAGTATGCTATGGCACGGATAATAAGCATGAAAATGTCATCCGAATAATGTCAGGAGTATAGTCATCAGAGTAGCACGAGTATCATAAAGAGTAATGTTGCCAGGCCGACTACCTGGCAACTACCGGCTTAAATAGTATCTTCGTGGTTTACAAACAACAGGTGCGTGAGTCCAACACATGACAGGTGAAACTAATAATGACATGGTAACCAAAACATGGGAGCGTAAACAGGAACTAAAAGAGTCCAAAAACCAACAGAACATAACCAAACAAAACATGACCACAGAACATGACAGGAGGTTGGGTCTTGGGCGCAGTTGGGTGTTCCAACAGGACAATGACCCCAAACACACGTCAAAAGTGGTAAAATACTGGTAAAATCAGGCTAGAATTAAAGGCCTACTGAAAGCCACTACTAGCGACCACGCAGTCTGATAGTTTATATACCAATGATGACATCTTAACATTGCAACACATGCCAATACGGCCGGGTTAACTTATAAAGTGACATTTTAAATTTCCCGGGAAACTTCCGGCTGAAAACGTCTCGGTATGATGACGTTTGCGCGTGACGTCAAGGGTTGAAGCGATAGTATTGGGACACCATTGTATCCCAATACAAACAGCTCTGTTTTCATCGCAAAATTCCACAGTATTCTGGACATCTGTGTTGGTGAATCTTTTGCAAGTTGTTCAATTAACAATGGAGACTGCAAAGAAGAAAGCTGTAGGTGGGATCGGTGTATTAGCGGCTGGCTGCAGCAACACAACCAGGAGGACTTTGAGTTGGATAGCAGACGCGCTACCGTGAGTACAGCTTTGGCTTCCAAACATTTGATCGCTTGCCCGTACGTGCGTGCCGCTATGTGCATGTCACGTACGTAACTTTGGGGAAATATATGTTTCTTGCCCACTCTGATGGCGGCCGGAGTGTCGTCGAAAGCTACAACGCCCGCCGCCGCGCCGCTGTCCTCACCTTGACTTCCTCCGTCTACGGGCCGCCGACCGCATCGATCATCGGGGTGAAGTCCTTCGTCGCGCAGGTGAGCACGGGTCGTGATGAGCAGATGAGGGCTGGCGTAGGTGGAGAGCTAATATTTTTAGCATAGCTCTGTCGAGGTCCCGTGCTAAGTTTTATTCAATGGCGTCATTAGCAACAGCATTGCTAGGCTTCGACAGGCGGCACCGCATTAACCGTGTAGTTACAGGTCCAGGGTTTGGTTCGGTTTCTCCTGATAGTAGTATTGTTGATCTTCTGTCTATCCTTCCAGTCAGGGGCTTCTTTCCTTTGTTTCTATCTGCATTTAAGCACGATGCTATCACGTTAGCTCCGTAGCTAAAGTGCTTCAACGATATATTGTCGTGGAGATAAAAGTCACTGTGAATGTCCATTTCGCGTTCTCGACTCTCATTTTCAAGAGGATATAGTATCCGAGGTGGTTTAAAATACAAATCCGTGATCCACAATAGAAAAAGGAGAAAGTGTGGGATCCAATGAGCCCTTTAACCTAAGTTACGGTCAGAGCGAAAAAAGATACGTCCTGCACTGCACTCTAGTCCTTCACGCTCACGTTCCTCATCCACAAATCTTTCATCCTGGCTCAAATTAATGGGGTAATCGTTGCTTTCTCGGTCCGAATCTCTCTCGCTGCTGGTGTAAACAATGGGGAAATGTGAGGAGCCTTTCAACCTGTGACGTCACGCTACTTCCGGTACAGGCAAGGCTTTTTTTTATCAGCGACCAAAAGTTGCGAACTTTATCGTCGATGTTCTCTACTAAATCCTTTCAGCAAAAATATGGCAATATCACGAAATGATCAAGTATGACACATAGAATGGATCTGCTATGCCCGTTTAAATAAAAAAAAATCATTTCAGTAGGCCGTTTAACGTGTGGACAATGCGGAAGAAACAAGTCCAGGTCAGAAAAGCAACACATTTAGCTGAACTGCACCAATTTTGTCAAGAGGAGTGGTCGAAAATTCAAGCAGAAGCTTGTGGATGGCTACCAGAAGCGCCTTATTGCAGTGAAACTTGCCCAGGGACATGTAAGCAAATATTAACATTGCTGTATGTATATTTTTGACCCAGCAGATTTTCTGACATTTTCAGTAGACCCATAATAAATCCATAAAAGAACCAAACTCCATGAATGTTTTTTTTTTGTGATCAACAAATATGTGCTCCAATCTATCAAAAAAAAAAAAAAAGAGTTGTACAAATGATTGGAAACTCAAGACAGCCATGACATGATGTTCTTTACAAGTGTATGTCAACTTTTGACCACGACTGTACATCTGGCTGCTGTCAACCAGCAAGCGCCAACGGGCATCGCAGTTAAGTTTCTCTCAAGGGGTACAAATTATGACCAAAGAACAGTAGTTTTCAATGAAGTAAAACCACATGGATGTACACAGAACCCTTTAAAGTCTGTGCGAGCGACATGTGTGGGCCATACGCCTGTTTGGGACGTGGTCTTGGCACGGCTTCAGTCAGCCCCTCGCTTGCTCGCCACCTGTGCGCTTTCAGTGTGTCCGAATTAGAAACCGGCGGGCACCTGGTCATCAGTAAACGCACACGGCTGGGGTGTGAAAAATGCAAAGGAACAGGATGCGTGCTTACATGACATCCCCCGTGTGGCTGTCATGATCCGTGGTCATGTTTTTTGTTATTTTCTGTTAGCTTTGGACTCTTTTTAGTTCCTGTTTGTGACATCTCTGAGTTTGGTTTGGTTACCATAGTTACTTATGATTTCCACCTGGCTCTGATTAGTGTTTGCTTGCTCACTTGCTTCACGAGCACTAATCAGAGGCATTATTTAAGCCTGCCTTTGCCGGTCAGTCGGCCTGGCGTCATTGTTGGTGTCCACGTAAGTCGTGTTTATTTCATGCCACAGTTTCGTGTTTGTTCCACGCCATAGTTTATGCCAGGCCTGGGTAATTATTTTGACTCAGGGGCCAAATTTAGAGACAACAATGTGTCTGGGGGCCGGTATATCTATTTTTAGGAACACTAATACCAAACCTCACAATAAAGTCTGATTGAATGCTAAAAACGTTATGACAGACCGCCTTAAAAAACGGAATGTAATTTAAAATGTGTTTACTGAATGAGGCACCCAGAATGTACATGAAAATAAAGAATGTGTCATGTCTTTTGATCATGTTTTTTTTTGTTTAGTTATGTTTGGTTTTTGGACTCTTTTAAGTTCCTGGTTGTGCACTCTTGCTCGTTTTGTTTCCTTCACAACTTATTAGTTTCACCTGTTCACGTTTTGGACTCACACACCGGTTGTTAATCATGTCACTACTATTTAAGCCTGTCATTTTCAGTTGGTCCGTCTGGCGACATCACTCTGCTTCATGCCATGTTTACGGTTTCATGCTTAGTTCACGCTGCTTGTTTCATAGTCCATGCTGCCATGTTCACGTCACCGCAAGTAAGTTTTGTTTATTAATGCCACAGTTAGTGTCTTTTGTTTCATGTCCATAGTTCACGTCTTAGTGCTAGTTTTGTTTCCAGCGTTACGTTTTGTGCCTCCGCTGCGAGCGCCTTTTGTTTGTACACTTTTTATAGTCAGAAATAAATCATGTCCCTACCTTCACGCCATGTCCACTCCAATTTCTTTGCATCTCGGAAAAACAAACCCCGCCAAAGTCCACGTCGTGACAGAATGTGGGATTTACAATATTAACTACATAGTTTATGTTGTTTGTTTCATGCCACAGTTTCATGTTTGTTCCATGCCATAGTTTATGTTTGTTTCATGCCACAGTTTCGTGTTTGTTCCAAGCCATAGTTTATGCTGTTTGTTTCATGCCACAGTTTTGTGTTTGTTCCACGCCATAGTTTATGCTGTTTGTTTCATGCCACAGTTTTGTGTTTGTTCCACGCCATAGTTTATGCTGTTTGTTTCATGCCAACAGTTTTGTGTTTGTTCCACGCCATAGTTTATGTTTGTTTCATGCCACAGTTTTGTGTTTGTTCCAAGCCATAGTTTATGCTGTTTGTTTCATGCCACAGTTTTGTGTTTGCTCCAAGCCATAGTTTATGCTGTTTGTTTAATGCCACAGTTTTGTGTTTGTTCAAAGCCATAGTTTATGCTGTTTTTTTCATGCCACAGTTTCGTGTTTGTTCCACGCCATAGTTTATGTTTGTTTCATGCCACAGTTTTGTGTTTGTTCCACGCCATAGTTTATGCTGTTTGTTTCATGCCACAGTTTCGTGTTTGTTCCACGCCATAGTTTATGTTTGTTTCATGCCACAGTTTTGTGTTTGTTCCACGCCATAGTTTATGCTGTTTGTTTCATGCCACAGTTTCGTGTTTGTTCCACGCCATAGTTTATGTTTGTTAATGCCACAGTTTGTGTTTGTTCCAAGCCATAGTTTATGCTGTTTGTTTTATGCCACAGTTTTGTGTTTGTTCCACACCATAGTTTATGCTGTTTGTTTCATGCCACAGTTTTGTGTTTGTTCCACGCCATAGTTTATGCTGTTTGTTTCATGCCACAGTTTCGTGTTTGTTCCACGCCATAGTTTATGTTTGTTTCATGCCACAGTTTTGTGTGTGTTCCAAGCCATAGTTTATGCTGTTTGTTTCATGCCACAGTTTTGTGTTTGTTCCACGCCATAGTTGATGCTGTTTGTTTCATGCCACAGTTTTGTGTTTGTTCCACGCCATAGTTTATGTTTGTTTCATGCCACAGTTTCGTGCTTGTTCCAAGCCATAGTTTATGCTGTTTGTTTCATGCCACAGTTTCGTGTTTGTTCCACGCCATAGTTTATGCTGTTTGATTCATGCCACAGTTTCGTGTTTGTTCCACGCCATAGTTTATGTTTGTTTAATGCCACAGTTTTGTGTTTGTTCCAAGCCATAGTTTTTGCTGTTTGTTTCATGCCACAGTTTCGTGTTTGTTCCAAGCCATAGTTTATGCTGTTTGTTTCATGCCACAGTTTCGTGTTTGTTCCATGCCATAGTTTATGTTTGTTTCATGCCACAGTTTCGTGTTTGTTCCATGCCATAGTTTATGTTTGTTTCATGCCACAGTTTTGTGTTTGTTCCAAGCCATAGTGTATGCTGTTTGTTTCATGCCACAGTTTCGTGTTTGTTCCACGACATAGTTTATGCTGTTTGTTTCATGCCACAGTTTTGTGTTTGTTCCAAGCCATAGTTTATGCTGTTTGTTTCATGCCACAGTTTCGTGTTTGTTCCACACCATAGTTTATGCTGTTTGTTTCATGCCACAGTTTCGTGTTTGTTCCAAGCCATAGTTTATGCTGTTTGTTTCATGCCACAGTTTTGTGTTTGTTCCAAGCCATAGTTTATGCTGTTTGTTTCATGCCACAGTTTTGTGTTTGTTCCAAGCCATAGTTTATGCTGTTTGTTTCATGCCACAGTTTTGTGTTTGTTCCAAGCCATAGTTTATGCTGTTTGTTTCATGCCACAGTTTCGTGTTTTTTCCACGCCATAGTTTATGTTTGTTTCATGCCACATTTTTGTGTTTGTTCCAAGCCATAGTTTATGCTGTTTGTTTCATGCCACAGTTTCGTGTTTGTTCCACACCATAGTTTATGCTGTTTGTTTCATGCCACAGTTTCGTGTTTGTTCCAAGCCATAGTTTATGCTGTTTGTTTCATGCCACAGTTTCGTGTTTGTTCCACGCCATAGTTTATGCTGTTTGTTTTATGCCACAGTTTCGTGTTTGTTGCACGCCATAGTTTATGTTTGTTTACCTCATGCCCTGCCAAGATTTCTTGAGAAGATTAAAATCATCTCCTACCTCACGCTGATGTCCGGAGTTGTCCGTTCTGCATTCCCGGGAGAAATACCCTGCAGTGAGCCTCAAAAAATCTACTCAGTGGCGTAGTGGTTAGAGGGTCCGCCTTGAGATCGGTAGGTTGTGAGTTCAAACCCCGGCCGAGTAATACCAAAGACTATAAAATGGTTTTGGAAAATCTTGACAAGCCAAATTTTCTTGTTCTATTGGCAGATAATTTTGCTTGGTTAAAAAAAAAATACCTCTAATTTTTGTATTTTTTTTTCTTGTTTTTGAACACTGACTTTTTGCAGTGTACCGACCAAAAGTAGTTACTAACAGTGGTTTTCTGAAGTGTTCCTGAGCCCATGTGGTGATATCCTTTACACACTGATGGCAACATATGTTGCTCCAAAACCTGTATGTTGCTTTCAGCATTGAGTTCAACAAAGACTATAAAAATGGGTACCATTACAACCCTGCTTGGCACTCAGCATCAAGGGTTGGAATTGGGGGTTAAATCACCAAAAATGATTCCCGGGCGCGGCCACCGCTGCTGCTCACTGCTCCCCTCACCTCCCAGGGGGTGATCAAGGGTGATGGGTCAAATGCAGAGAATCATTTCGCCACACCTAGTGTGTGTGTGACAATCATTGGTACTTTACTTGTGACAGTGGCCCAGTTCTTTTTGCTAGAGTCGTGGCATAATCGACCCTTACAGTGCCATACAAACAGTTTACGTGTTACCTTTTGATGCAAGTTGCGATTTTTGTTTACCACAATCTCTGACCCCGGAACCAGTTCCCCCGTCAGAGCTCTCACTTGTTCACTCGAGACGTGAAAACAACATCAACATATAAAGTAAACTTCCCCTGTGAAGTTCAGACCAAAGTCTGCAGGTGTGATCGTGCCTCCTTTCAAAACCTAATCCCTTTTCCTGGAATCTGCATCCCGTGATGAAAATCCACTTCATGTCGTCGACTGGCGGAGCTTTTATCATTTTAGTCAACAAGGCCCGGGCGACTGAAGGCTGTTTACGGAACGACGCCTCCCCTTCCCTCTCTTGTCGCGCCGCGCTAGGACTGGAGGGGAGCGCACAATCAAAGCTCGCCGAACACGCGTCATCCTTTGAGGGGGTCTTTGAAATCCACCCCTCGTGCGCGCACAAAAGCGCATCACGGTGCATTAGACAGTTTGCGGAATAAATATTTGACGGCCGGCTATATCACCAGGCGCAGAGAAAACCTCCGAGCGAGCAGCTGTTCCCCGCCCAACCCCCTTTTCGCAGCCCTCCGCCCTGCCCGCCTGGCTCCTGCAGACAGGGAGTCGGGTTTAAAGCTCAATTGTGCGTTTTGCAGATAAAATAGCAAAACTACTAGAGGCGGTGTTTTGGAGCGCTCGTTGCCACGGCAACACTGTTAGGGAGACCTGCTTCTCCATTACTACTTAATTTAGTCTCTCTAATTGCATTCTGTAGCCACAGTGTTGTGCAGGGGAAGAAAACAAGTTGGGGCGGGTGCGGTTTGGGTTGGGGCGGGGGGTGCGGGGGGGTGTGTAGGTCCTCGGTAAGCCCCCTCTGCCTCGGAGCAAAACTAAAATGCCTCGCCAAGCAAGCGGGCGGCTTTGAAACTCACTTTCGTGCTGTTGGTGGCGATAAAATGTTTCGCTTCGAGAAGAACCACGGCCCTAAATTTTAATTTTGTATAACTTTTCCGAGCGTGCGACGGAACACCGTCTTTAATTTCGGAGGGAGAGTGTATTGTCTGGGCGAGGAACTGCTGTGACGGCAAGTCTTTGTTTGGACACACACACACACTCACACACACACACACACACACACACACGCACACACACACACACATGACTGTCCCTTTGAAGAGCCGGAGCCTGTGGGTCCGGTGATGGAGCGCCACACTTTTCACGAGCCGGGGTCTGAAATGATTGGTAACTGTCGAGCTGCTGTTTTCAGGTCCCTGACCTCCAGCGCTTAAGTACCATGGACAGAGGATGCCTATTACCCACATCCACTTCCACCATCCCGACAAACACTTGCCCCGACTGCGTGGCTAAAAATACACGCTTCCTCGCACTCGCCGGGGTTGACCTAATTGAAAGAACAGACCGCAAAACATTATTTTAACGAGAGTGAAACTCACTGGAGCGCGTCTTAATTTAGATCAGCACCGGATTGCGTTCATTGGAAGAAACGCCGATTCCGGACCATTTAAAGTGAAGTTAAAGTACCAATGATTGTCACACACACACACACACACTAGGTGTGGTGAAATGTGTCCTCTGCATTTGACCCCATCCCCTTGTTCACACCCTGGGAGGTGAGGGGAGCAGTGGGCAGCAGCAGTGGCCGCGCCCGGGAATCATTTATGGTGATTTAACCCCCAATTCCAACCCTTGATGCTGAGTGCCAAGCAGGGAGGTAATGGCTCCTATTTTTTATAGTCTTTGATGACTCAATGCTGAAATGTACATGCAGGTTTTGGAGCCAACATATGTTGCCATCATTGTGTAAAGGATATCACCACATGGGCTCAGGAACACTTAAACCGACCTAAACCAAAGTGGGTGGCACTGGGAGCAGGTGGGTAACGTGTCTTGTCCAAGGACACAACGGCAGTGACTAGGATGACGGAAGCGGGGATCGAACCAGGAACCCTCAAGTTGCTGGCACGGCCACTCTACCAACCGAGCTATACCGCCCCATAATCATAAGCGACCATACTACAGACCTTCGATCCCTCAGGCGACATGAGTGTGTAAAGGATATCACCACATGGGCTCAGGAACACCTCAGAAAACCACTGTCAGTAACTACAGTTGTTCGCTACATCTGTAAGTGCGAGTTAAAACTGTACTATGCGAAGCCAAAGCCATTTATCAACAACACCCAGAAACTCCGCCGGCTTTGCTGTGCCCGAGCTCATCTAAGATGGGCCGATGCAAAGTGGAAAAGTGTGCTGTGGTCTGACGAGTCCACATTTCAAATTGTTTTTTGGTAAGTGTGGACGTCGTGTCCTCCGGACCAAAGAGGAAAAGAACCATTCCAGCATGTGTGATGGTATGGGGGTGTATTAGTGGCCAAGGCATGGGTAACTTACACATCTGTGAAGACACCATTAATAAAGTTAAAGTTAAAGTACCAATGATTGTCACACACACACACTAGATGTGGTAAATGTGTCCTCTGCATTTGACCCATCACCCTTGATCCCCCCCTGGGAGGTGAGGGGAGCAGTGAGCAGCAGTGGTGGTTAGTGCCCGAGAATCATGTTTGGTGATTTAACCCCCAATTCCAACCCTTGATGCTGAGTGCCAAGCAGGGAGGTAATGGCTCCTATTTTTTATAGTCTTTGATGACTCAATGCTGAAATGTACATACAGGTTTTGGAGCCAACATATGTTGCCATCATTGTGTAAAGGATATCACCACATGGGCTCAGGAACACTTAAACCGACCTAAACCAAAGTGGGTGGCACTGGGAGCAGGTGGGTAACGTGTCTTGTCCAAGGACACAACGGCAGTGACTAGGATGACGGAAGCGGGGATCGAACCAGGAACCCTCAAGTTGCTGGCACGGCCACTCTACCAACCGAGCTATACCGCCCCATAATCATAAGCGACCATACTACAGACCTTCGATCCCTCAGGCGACATGAGTGTGTAAAGGATATCACCACATGGGCTCAGGAACACCTCAGAAAACCACTGTCAGTAACTACAGTTGTTCGCTACATCTGTAAGTGCGAGTTAAAACTCTACTATGCGAAGCCAAAGCCATTTATCAACAACACCCAGAAACTCCGCCGGCTTTGCTGTGCCCGAGCTCATCTAAGATGGACCGATGCAAAGTGGAAAAGTGTTCTGTGGTCTGACAAGTCCACATTTCAAATTGTTTTTTGGTAAGTGTGGACGTCGTGTCCTCCGGACCAAAGAGGAAAAGAACCATTCCAGCATGTGTGATGGTATGGGGGTGTATTAGTGGCCAAGGCATGGGTAACTTACACATCTGTGAAGACACCATTAATAAAGTTAAAGTTAAAGTACCAATGATTGTCACACACACACACTAGATGTGGTAAATGTGTCCTCTGCATTTGACCCATCACCCTTGATCACCCCCTGGGAGGTGAGGGGAGCAGTGAGCAGCAGTGGTGGTTAGTGCCTGGGAATCATGTTTGGTGATTTAACCCCCAATTCCAACCCTTGCTGCTGTGTGCCAAGCAGGGAGGTAATGGGTCCCGTTTTTATAGTCTTTGGTATGACTCGGCCGGGGTTTGAACTCACAACCTACCGATCCCAGGGCGGACACTCTAACCACTAGGCCAGCAGCAGAAAACATTAAAAGTTTTAACTCAGTAGCTGATATTGACAATACAAAGTTGTTCTAGCAAGTGTTGGATATGACTTTAAAGCATAACCAAGCATGCATCAATATAGCTCTTGTCTCAAAGTAGGTGTACTGTCACCACCTGACACATCACACCCTGACTTATTTGGACTTTTTTGCTGTTTTCCTGTGTGTAGTGTTTTAGTTCTTGTCTTGCGCTCCGATTTTGGTGGCTTTTCCTGTTTTGTTGGTATTTTCCTGTAGCAGACAGGCTCCAGCACCCCCCGCGACCCCAAAAGGGACAAGCGGTAGGAAATGGATGGATGGATTTCATGTCTTCTTGAGCACTATTTTGCTTTGTTTTTGGCAATCAAGGCTATTTCAGTTGTCGCTATCCTTCTTTGCGGGGACATTGTTGATTGTCATGTCATGTTCGGATGTGCTTTGTGGACGCTGTCTGCTCCACACGCTCAGTGGCCTAGTGGTTAGAGTGTCCGCCCTGAGATCGGTAGGTTGCGAGTTCAAACCCCGGCCGAGTCATACCAAAGACTATAAAAAAATGGGACCCGTTACCTCCCTGCTTGGCACACAGCATCAAGGGTTGGAATTGGGGGTTAAATCACCAAAAATGATTCCCGGGCGCAGCCACCGCTGCTGCTCACTGCTCCCTGCTCCCCTCACCTCCCAGGGGGTGAACAAGGGGATGGGTCAACTGCAGAGGACATATTTCACCACACCTAGTGTGTGTGTGTGACAATCATTGGTGCTTTAACTTTAACTTTAACACGCTGTAAGTCTTTGCTGTCGTCCAGCATTCTGTTTTTGTTTACTTTGCAACCATTTTGCATAGCCTTCCTTAAACTTCAATGCCTTTTCTAAGCGGCCCTGGCCTTTTGTTTATTTTCGGTTTAAGCATTAGTTTCCCTTTTTACCTGCACACTGTCGTCTGCATATTGTGATCACGACAAACCATGGTCCCGACATCTACAAAGCAATTAGCTACTTGCTGCCACCTACTGATATGGAAGAGTATAACATGGTTACTCTACTGCAGTGGTTCTTAACCTGGGTTCGATCGAACCCTAGGGGTTCGGTGAGTCGGCCTCAGGGATTCGGCAGAGCCTCCGCCGCGGAGGTCAAGACACGCCCGACTCATCGTGTAAACAAAAACTTCTCCCTGTCGGCGTATTATGGATACCCCCAAAAAATGTTCCCTCTAATTTTCCATATGTGTGAGCACATGTGAGCGACGTCAGATGTGCACATGCACTGTGGTCACACCTGCAGCACACCTGTCTCAAACCTGACTAAATAACAAGTTCAATGTTTTATTATTGTAATCAAATGACAGCAGTCATTTCCATGAGATTATTTTTTAATATAAGTGTTTTGGCCCACTTACAATGACTAGAACATATTGTTTTTCATGAGCTGTGTACTAGTATTACATGTCTGGGTGGGGGGTCCTGCTTTGGAAATAATGATATCGCATTTAGTTCCCACTAAAACATTCACATGTTGCACAATGAGATGTAAACATGGGATCATGTGTACATTCCTGTAACTTTCCGTTTGTAAAATATATCTTTATTAGTATTTCTTTAATGCAATAACATCATTTTATGATTACGGTTCGGGTTCGGTGAATGCGCATATGAAACTGGTGCGGGTCGGTACCTCCAACAAGGTTAAGAACCACTGATGTACTGGTTTGAAAAAAATATTTTAAATCCAAATAGGTGAAAGTACATATTCTCCCACGGCACACCAGACTGTATCTCACGCACAGTGGTTGAAAAACACGGATTTAGCCAATAAACCAACAATTAATATTGTTACCACTTCCTGGTTCTCAGGAGGATATAAAACGCTCCCTTTTGGTGGATGTGAATATTACAAAGTTGTCATCGTGTGTGTGCGTCCATGTTTGATTGGGATCAGGATGCGTGGAGGGGGAGGCCGGCGGTTTGACCCCTGTCACTTTCTCCGACCTGTCCTTTGTCCGCGCTCGCCCCGGAACGCCCCCCTCAACCCCACCAACCCCGTCTCTTCGACACCACCAACAAAAGGACCTTTCGGGCAAGGGAGGGGCATTGGCGAGGCGGCGGGGTGGGGGCTCTTTTATGACTTCTTTGCCGTACTCCCCTCCCCGTCCTCCCTATTGGGTTTTCAGGCCCATTCGTTCCTGGCCCGTCTTCGGGAGTCGGGGGGCCACCATTTATATCGTTGCCTGAGAATTAAGGTGTCGTGGCCCCTTTTGTTGCGAGTTGGGTTGGGGCAGTGGTGGCTGGGGTAGGGGGCGAGGCTTGCAGGGGAGGGCCAGCCTTTGTTCCCGTCAGTGGAGTGGGCTTCAGTTCCCACAGAGGGATGTGGGGGAGGGGGGTTGAGTTGATGAAGTAATGTTTTTTTCCCTTTTACAACCTCCAACCAGGAGGTTATGCATTCAATAATTTTGATAATCAAACAAAGGACAGTCTGAGGATGTCAGCAATCGAAATGTCTTATCATACATTTCCTGATATCGGCTAAATCTTATCAGATCAGGTTTTCATCTTTTGTAGAATGCTAGTATATTATTTAAATCAGGGGTGTCCAAACTTTTTCCACTGAGGGCCGCACACTGAAAAATCAAAGCAAGCAGGGGCCATTTTGATATTTTTTATTTTAAAAACCAATACAATATATGTATAAAAAAGATAAATTTAGGCCTCCACTCAGGCTTGATCCCGGGGACCCCAAAAGGTTTTGGTAAAAAAAAATATTGCAAATGTGTCATTATTTAGTATTGCTATTATTATTATTATTATTCAAGGTTTAAATCTCTAGATCAACATTGGGTCCATCAGTCAATATAACGCTTTTAAAGATTTAAGTTGTATGCCATTTTTGTCGAGGAAAATCATGTTTTTTTTATGGCAAAAAACACAAAATATGCAATAATTTCCCCCAGTAAAATTTTAAAGTGGAATATTTGAGATTATATAATAATTTGAGTCTTAAAAAGGTCAATAACTCACAACAACATTGATTTTAATTCATTATTTTTTTGAGCAATGACACTTAAAAAAAAAAAAGTCCCACTAAAATGATTGGGGATCCAAAAGGGTCCTGCTCAGTAAAGTTTAAAAAAATAAATCCAACATTTTTTTTTAACTTTTACCACAATTGTCTCAAGATCAACTTCAGATCTATCCGTCAATTATAAGTTTTATTGTTGTTTATGTTTTTCGTTTGTTCGTTTTAGGCCCTTCTTTTAAAAACTTTGTTTTTTAAATGGCAACCAAAAAATATGCAACATTTTCCCCAAAAAATATCTCAAAGTGGAATATTTAATGTGAAGTAAATGGAGCCTTGTCAATCATTCATAATGACATTGATTTTGATTCATTATTATTTTTTAAAGAAAGAAACTGCCTGCATGGCAACTTTGTGTTTTCAGAATAAATAATGCAACATTTTCTTGTTACATTTCACCTGTTTGCTCTTTTATACCACTTTTTATGTTTTACATTTTTTTTCCATCGTATTTTTAGAATGTGCCGTGGGGCCGTTAAAAAATTACCTGCGGGCCGCAAATGGCCCCCGGGCCACACTTTGGACACCCCTGATTTAAATGGATCTTAAATGAACTATGGCTCAGATTAAAATGTTTTTTGTAATTTTTGTTTGGCTATTTTACAAATAATATTATTTCAACTTATGTCCGTTCTGTGACGGAGCTCTTAACTCAAAACACAAGTATCTCAAATCAACGTCGCCCATTTTAATACATAAAAATAATAAATAAAATAAAATAATTAAAATAAAATAAATACAATTAAAATCAATCACTTTTAAGATGTGACGTGCCTTTTAAAAAGAACAGCAAACGTTTAAATAATAATTATTGTATAAAAAAAAACTACTACCATACAATAGAATTTACAACGAACAACTACAGTACTTTATGAAGTAATGTGATAATAATGTACAGCATAGGAAGCCATAATCAAAAAAATTCAAGGCTTTAAGGATCACTAATTCAAAAATGTTAAGTGTTTTTGTTCTCTTTTTGATGCCATCTATTAGTAAAATTAGAGCTTTGCATGCATGAGGCTTCCAGACATCCATTCAGCATACGTTTTGCCCAAATATAGAGCGAGCCAAAATATTAGCTTATACAACTTAATATTTGGACCGATTTTATTTTGTACATAAATCGGCTGCACACGTCTACAACCCGCAGGTGTACACAGTGAAACATGAAATATTTACACAGGAGCTTGAGTTTATTCAAAAGTTGAGCAAAAGACAGTGCCTGTAAAAAGAAATACATTAGTGGTGAGAGGTTATTGAGTCTCTCTTCGCCCTCCTCCTCCTGCATGCTGGAGCTGCTGGGTTTGTCTTCTTCGGTGTCTGAGTTGAAGGGACTTGGGGTTGCTTTTTCAATGGCCAGGTCAGCTTTGTGACCTTTGCCGTGTCTTCGCCATGATAATGGTGAGTGCATAACACGCTAAATGGCTGACTAAATGAGTGTTTGATTGTGTTTGATTTAATGTGAACAATTTCTATGATCCACTGTTACCTGTTTGCCAACTTCATTGGTCTGATGTGATGAGGCAAAATTATTGGCGGCATGAAGCTTGTGAACACAGAAAAAAACCCATCATAAATTAGCCGCCGCATTGTATAAAGCTCAGGCTTCAAAGCGTGGGGAAGAAAGTCGCAGCTTATAGTCCGGGAATTACGGTATACATTTTAGCCCTAACAACATGCATGCCACAAAGGGGCTGGTCCAGGCGACACAGGCAGCTGCCTAGGGCGCAATCTGCTAGAGGGGGCGCCAGATTGCAGAATCTACGGATACAAAAATTGATAAAATGAAAAAATACTTGAATACAAATGAATGTATGACGAAACACACTCAGCACACGTATTAGGGACGTTCACATTTAAACAAATAGCAATAAAACTTCAATAATGTATATAAAGTCTTTAAATCAGGTGATTTGTAATAGACTAAACACAAAATGCATGCACAGGGCCCCAAATATGTCTCATAAATAAGATTTATAAAGATGCAATATATTTAAAACACACATTTATTTAGTTTTGTCTTGTCACGACGGGGTTTTCGCTTACTGCGGGGTCCTTCTCCCAGGAAGGCAAACGGACGACTCCGGACAGGACTTGCAGGTAGAAACATGATTTAATTTTAAGAAACAATCAACGAGGTACAAAACAGAAAACAACCCGAAGGCAAGCGTGCCTATCCCACGCGGAAGCTAAGGCAAAAACTTAGGACATGAAACTATAGACATGAACCTCACGAAACTGTGGCATGAAACAAACACGAAACTGTGGCATGAAACAACTAGCATTAACTATGGCATAGAACAAACACGAAACTGTGGCATGAAACAACTAGCATTAACTATGGCATTGAACAAACACGAAACTGTGGCATGAAACCAAAAGCATTAACTATGGCATAGAACAAACACGAAACTGTGGCATGAAACCAAAAGCATTAACTATGGCATAGAACAAACACGAAACTGTGGCATGAAACCAACTAGCATTAATTATGGCATAAAACAAACACGCAACTGTGGCATGAAACCAACTAGCATTAACTATGGCATAGAACAAACACGCAACTGTGGCATGAAACCAATAGCATTAACTATGGCATAGAACAAACACGAAACTGTGGCATGAAACCAATAGCATTAACTATGGCATAGAACAAACACAAAACTGTGGAATTAAACCAACTAGCATTACCTATGGCATAGAACAAACACGCAACTGTGGCATGAAACCAGTAATGACGCCAGGACGACTGACTGACAAAGGCAGGCTTAAATAGTCCTCTGATTAGAAGCTTTGTGTATAATTTTAGCTGTTTTCAAATTCACTATGTCGTGGAATTTCAGTATCTTTGATTCAATAAAAAAAGGATTTGTATTTTCTCTATATCCAACATTATGTATTATTCTAACTGATCTTTTTTGTAACACGATTAGTGAATGAAGTGTACTTTTGTAATTATTTCCCCATATTTCTACACAGTAACTCTACTAGTGAGCAGTAGAGAATATGAAGGGATTTTTGGTCGAGAACATGTTTTGCTTTATTCATTATTGACGTGTTTATGTTGTATATTTTTTTGTGTGAGATTTCCAGTTCAATTTATTTAGGTTGAAGTTGAGCACTTATGTCGCCTAACCCTATAAACAATCTCAAATACAAGATGAGCTTCATAGAAGTATGGAAATTTCCTTTGCACAACATATTATAAATACACCTTCTACACATTATAAACACTGTTCAAATATATACACAGCAAAGACATAGACAAACATAATTTGTCATATATTTGCCAAGTAAAATTACGATTATTATCATAATATTGCCAACATTTTAAAGTTTTCTCATAAAATTGTGACTTTTGTCGAGTAAAAATACGACTCTTTTCGTAAAATTGCCAAAATGTTAAGCTCGAATGGCCTTGACGCTGTGAAAACAGGACCAGGCTGTTCTGAAAAACACCCCCGAGGACACCTCAATGATGGGCGCTTTTGACCTCCCTCCTTCCTCAACGACACCTGGAGTCGAACCTTTGCAGATCGGCCTCCGTCTATAAAAAACATTACATCATCACACCCAAGACAATTGGGCACACACACGCACACACACACCCTCTCCCAACCCACGCCTTCACCGCCGCTTGTTTCCCCTCGGGGTGATGGGCGGCTGGCAGCGCTTCATAGCAGCAGTCGACCTCCAGGGCCCCAACTCCCCACCCCTCTGTTGCGAGTTTGTCGTGATTAAATGTAACGTGTCTATGTGTGCATTGCATGGAGGTTTTTTCCCACTCCAGACTAGGCCCCCTTAGGAGCCCAGTCTAAATTGTATTTTTTACTCATCTTTTTCCCCAGCCTTTTACCTTTTCCCCATCTTTTACGGGGCCCCTTATGGCGACCCATCAGCGTTCCTGTTCTGTAACCCTGTACACTGTTTGTTTGTCTAATCTTGAACGGGTTTGTGCTGAAAACAACGTTTCGTTGTACTTGTCCAATGACAATAACGACCTATCTGATCCATCTATCTGATCTTTTTCTTGTAAAATTGCGACTGTTATTGAGTAAAATTCCAACTTTTATCATAATATTGCACAAACTCGAGAGGCACTTTTTTTTGTCGTCAACAGCCTTGTTAAGAACCGGTTTTGTTCCTATGCGACCACCCCTCAATAGCTCCTTTTTACGTACCACCACTTCCGGCCTCCACAACAATAACGTTATACGTCATATTCTGTCCAACTCCGCAAACAAAAACATGTTTTTGGAAAAATGGCTGCACTTTATTATCCGATTCCTCTCAATTACAGTAAAAATTGGGATAAGTGGCATGAAAAAAACAATGAATAATATACAGCTCGCATGGTAGTTTCTATGTGACAGTACTACGGAGAAGGAGATGGAGCTGAGATAGGGGCGTCGATACTATGAGACGTGTTTATTAAACACAAGAAAGTGGAGTGTGTAAATAATCCAAATAAGTATGGTGTGACTATGTGTTGTGTTTAACTGAGTGTTACCGGGAGTTGTTGAAGGTGCGTGTTGCATGAGATGCGGAAGTCCAGGGAGGGCAAGGCAAGCTTGGAGGTCCGTGGGCAAGCGAGAGGTCGAAGGCAGGAGCCAGGCATCAAGGTCCGTGTCCAGGCGAGAGGTCGAGATTCGGGAAGGCAGCCAGGAAGCCAGAGGGAATTCGGGGAGACGAGACACACAGCTCGAAACCAGGAAATGGGGGAACGGGTTTTGGTCCTAAATGATCTCAGTAAGATATTACAGCTTGTTGCTAGCATGCTTGAAACTAGAATATCAACTGTTGCAAAGCTGTGTCATCAACACTCACAAGTATAAAAGTACTTTTTTTTAAAGTAATAATTTTCTTATTTCAAGCATGAAAACAAAAAATCATGATTTTGACACAATTTTGTCTCATAGTTAAAACAGATGACAGCCAAATGGACTTTGCTGTTTTATTTTCATTGAAACAATAGAAAACACATACTCATATAGTAGTACAGTTGGCACAGTACAGTAAACTGACAGTTAATATTTAAACATTTAACATTTGACATTTCAAACAATTTTGAACAGAAATAGTTCATGCACATTCAAATAAATTCCTCAGAATTACAATTAAACATTTTTTGGCTGGGCTGTATATATGCGCACTAATTGACTGAAAGAGCACGCACTTGGCGCGATGATATCATGTTATCCATGGAAAAATGCATTTTTAGACCATATGATTTGCCTGAGACCCCGAGAGTAAAGTGCCTTGTTCCCTTTCCAGGAAGAACAATACATTTGTTTTTAGTATAAGAGTACTAGTTTCAAGAAATGTAATGCCGAGCGCATATCATTATGTCAAGATAATGGCACTAGCATTTACTTCATTTAAAAATATTTTTCAACATATTGAGCAAAAAGGTCTCTTTTTTTTCTACCGAGAAAAGTGCACTTGTTATTAGTGAGAATATACTTATTTTAAAGTATTTTTGGGTTCATTGAAGTTAGCTAATTTGACTTGTTTTGGAAAGTCTTGACAAGCCAAATTTTCTCGTTCTATTGGCAGATAATTTTGCTTAGTTCAAGTAAAATACCCCTAATTTTTCTATAATTTTTTTCTTGTTTTTGAACACTGACTTTTTGCAGTGTACTGAGACATGTAGCTACGTTCTGGCACCGGAACGCGGGACGCGCTGGCTTATGAAGGGAGTGGAGTCCTCATCAGCGTCGTCAGGAGCACACAGATGAATGAGAGGCGGCAGGAGCCTGAGCCAGAATATTCTAGCAATCAATGGTCAATTGCACTACATTTTTAGTTATTGTTTTCTCAGGTAAACAATTTAAACGGCTTACATTTGTTTCTTCCGATTGTTGTTTTGCTAATGTATTGTGTTTACATTTTACTTTATATGGCCAATTGGAGTTCTTTTGGGGGGGGGGGGTGGGGTCAAATGACTTAGGAACATGCAAAGAGACAAAACTCTGAGACTACATTGTTGAGTTTTAAGAAATACACTTTTTTATTTCCGAGTCAAAACACTGAATCGTGGTGTGACACTCCCTCAGTGGTGCCCTGCTAATGAGCCACACTTGTTCATTGTTACTACAGGACAATTGCAGCAATCTCCAATTTCCCTTAATCATCTCCTTTTTTTTATGATAAGCATGTATTTGACTGCGGAGGTGACGTTACATTCTAATAAAGTCAGCCGGTTAATAATGTAATCTTGAATTACAGCATAATTACTGCCTCTTAGTCACCGGGGGGACGTTCAGTAATTCAATTACTGGCCCCTGCGATACATTACAAAAAAAAAAAATGGCGCTTTATCTTGGCTATTTTAGCGTGGAAATGGATCGCCTGGCCCACTGTTGCTTGTGCTCGGGGTAATTAGACAGCAGGGACACAGTTATCAGAAAGGGCTTCTTATCCATAAGAGCTGTACAGCATCCACGGGGTGGTGTTTGTGTGTGTGTGTGTTTATCATGGTTTTATCTGTGTGTGTGTGTGTGTGTTCTTGTATTTCTACCCTTCTTGACACATCAACAAGGAAAAGCACCTTCCCTATGAGGACCGGTAAACAAGTTAGGACCGAAATCATGGTCCCAAAAAGGAAAGCCATTGCATCCAATAGAGAATGTATCATTTGCACCCCTGGTGGTGAAATATATCAAAATTAGGGTGGTCCCAAAAAGGAAACATTTTTCAAATTGACTGTGTCGCATTTAAAAGTGATCCCCCTCTGGTCAACATATGAAATAACAAGTGTGTGTGAGAAATTGAAACTAAACTAATTAAAAACTCAAAATAAATATGTATATAGAGACATACTGTAATAACTTGAAGTAAATAACAGAGATTAAAAAACAATTACAAACAAAAAGTTCAAAAAAATAAATAAATTAACTAGGCAGTCTTTCTCCCAATGTGTCGACTTTTTTCTTATAAAATTGGGAAACATTTCTCATTTTCTTTCTGTTTCGTAAAATTATAACTTTTTTATGTAAAATGATTACTCTTTACTGCAAAATGGCGACATTTGTCCTATAAAATTCGGACTTTCATCACAATATTGCCATTTTTTTTTGTCGTTCTTGTAAAATAGTGACATTTTTTTAGTAGAATTACGAATGTTGTCATAATTTTGCCAAGTAAAATTTGGATTCGGCACCTGCTGATTGGGCTGGGCATTGCTCTGGTGTATCGTCAAATTCGGAAGAGGATGGCAGCCACTCAAGGAGCCCAACGGCTGTTCGTCGCAATGGAAGGATTGGGCTGGGCTGTGGGAACACAGACTGTGGCGATTTCTGAACTGAATCGCAAAATGGATCACATCATGGATAAGTTTGCTGAGAAGAAGCATTGAATTGAATTTGAGAGAAACCAGCACGGACACATAGAGCAGGCAAGTCATTGTTTTGACTGCTCAAAGAAAACAACATCCTAATCTACGATTTGACTCCCTCGAATGGTCTTGACGCTATCAGGAACAGGCTGTTCTGAAAAACACCCCCGAGGACACCTCAACGATGGACGCTTTTGACCTCCCTTTTTCTCAACAACACCTGGCGTCTTCATCGTATGGGCAGCTGTTTTCCGGCACCCGGACCTGAGGCCGAGGGTCTATGCCTTTTACCACCCCAGGCCCGGGGGGCCCTCCCGTTCATATGTCAGGACACACAGAAGTGAGCCAGGTCACCGAGCAGTCATCCAAGTCCGCCAGGCCACGCAAACCATTAGGAGCACGATAAATCGGGCAACGCAGGATCACGTGGTCGGCAGTCGAACTTTGAGATCGGCCCCAGTCCACAAAAACATTTCAACATCATACCCAAGTTAATTGGGCATACATGCACGCACCCGCCCCTTCCTCAACCAACGCCTTCACCACTGCTTAATTCCTGGGGTTATGGATGGCTAGTAGCGCTTTATAGCAGCAGGCTGGCCTCCATGGCCCCAAATATCCCCCCCCCCCCTCCCCTCTGTTGCGAGTTGTTGTCATTATATGTAACATGTTTATGTGTGCTATGTTATGTGAGGTTTTTTCCCTTGGACTCAGTCTGGACCCCCTCCCGAGGGTCCAGCCTTAGACTGATGTTTTTTTTACTCTTCCCCCCTTTCCCAATATCACCTTTTTCCCACCTTTTTTAAGGAGCGCCGTAAGTGGCTGATCCGTTGGCGGTCCCGTCTTGTCTCCCTGTAACGTATGTCTGCTCTTAGTGGGACTGTGCCGAAAATGAAATTTCAGTTCTTATGTGTCTTGTACGTGTTAAAGAATGGACAATAATAAAGCATCTTGAATCTTGATCTTGATTATTATTATAATATTGCCAAAAATTCTTATAATTTTGTGACTTTTGTCGAGTAAAATTACGACTCTTTTCATAAAATTGCCAATTGTGGAAGTCTCTTGCTTCCGGGTTCTTCGGACCACCAATCACGGACATGACAGCTTCATTCATAGTTCTGAACAATTATTTATTTTTCAATAAATGTTCTTTGTGTTCCTTTTCAGTCACTGCGTTACGTGTCAGTCCTCGCTCTCTCTCATGCTCATGCTCGTACTCCATCATCCACCACCCTCTCCTTCCCGACTGCTGCCTTTAACCGAGCGACAGGTGATCAGACAAACACTCTCAGCTGTGTCATCTACGCACCTGCCGCTGATCTCGAAGCCGGTCCTGGCACACCCCGCTTCGCTGTAGGTCCGCAGGCCACGCCCCCCCACACCAACATTTTTAGCTTTTCTTGTAAAATTACCACTGTTATTGAGTATAATTCCAACTTTTATCATAACATTGGACAAATGTTCCGTTTTTCTTGTAAAATCTGGACTTGCGTTGAGTAAAATGACAACTTTTATTACAATACTGCCAAAATTCTAAGTTTTTCTTGTGAAATTGTGACCTTTTCCTTGTGAAATTCCAACTAATTTTTCACCAATTTTTAAAAAAATATATATTTGCATAGTATGCATATATTATTAATGTTGTAAATACAAATCTTTATATATCCAGAAAGGGTGGTCCTAAAGAGGTAAGCAGTATTGTGTGGTGTAAAATAAGGTAACAAATACAAGAATGTGTGTGTGTGTGTGTGTGTGTGTGTGTGTGTTGTGTCTTTTTCTCACAACGTGTCGACTTTTGTCTTATAAAATTGGAAAACATTTCTCATTTTCTTTCTGTTTCTGTAATATTGCAATATTTTCTCGTAAAATCATCACTTTTTAATGCAAAATCGGCGACATTTGTCATATAAAATTCTGACTTTTATCACAATATTGCCAATTTTTTTGTTGTTCTTGTAAAATAGTGAAGTTTTTTGAGTAGAATTACGACTTTTGTCATAAGTTTGCCAAGTAAAATTCGGATTATTATTATAAAATTGCCAAAATGTTAAAGTTTCCTTATAAAATTGTGACTTTTGTCAAGACTTTTCATAAAATTGCCAACAATGCTTAGCATTTTCTTGTAAAATTGTGACTGGTATTGAGTACATTTCCAACTTTTATCATAATATTGCACAAATGTTCAGTTTTTCTTGTAAAATCTGGACTTGCGTTGAGTAAAATGACAACTTTTATTACAATACTGCCAAAATGCAATGTTTTCTTGTGAAATTGTGACTTTTTTGTTGTGAAATTCCAACTCAACAATTTTTTTTTTTATACTTGCATAGTATGTATATATTATTAATGTTATAAATACACATCTTTATATATCCAGAAAGGCTGGTCCTAAAGAGGTAGGCATTTTTCTCAGGTCTCAAGAAGGTAACAAATACAAGAATGTGTGTGTGTGCGTGTGTGTGTGTGTGTGTGTGTGTGTGTGTGTGTGTGTGTGTGTGTGTGTGTGTGTGTGTGTGTGTGTGTGTGTGGATGAGAGCCTTCAGGTAGGTTTTCATATTCATCCATAACACTGAATAAAATGAAAAGTACTCTTAGTCTGTGTGGGAATTGTCTTCTAGCATCAATCCAGTCGGATCAGCATTCACACTATACACACACATGAACATTCAACATATGAAATCACAAGTGTGTGTAAAAATTGGCCAAAATTAACTAAACAAATAAAATAAATATGTATATAAAGACATACTGTAATAACTTGAAGTAAATAACAAATGTTAAAAACCAATTACAAACAATAAGTTCAAAAAAATTAATAAATGAACTAAAAGCAGTCTTTTTCTCACGTGTCAATTTTTTTCCCATAAAATTGGGAACGATTTCTCATATTCTTTCTGTTTCTGTGATATTGCAATATTTTCTCATAAAAGTATTACTTTTTTATGTAAAATTCTTACTTTTTCATGCAAAATGGCGACATTTGTCATATAAAATTCTGACTTTTATCACAATATTGCCAATTTTTTTGTTGTTCTTGTAAAATATTGAAGTTTTTTGAGTAGAATTAGGACTTCTGTCATAAATTTCCCAAGTAAAATTTGGATTATTATTATAATATTGCCAAAATGTTAAAGTTTCCTTATACAATTGTGACTTTTGTCAAGTCTTTTCATAAAATTGCCAACATTTTTTATCTTTTTCTTGTAAAATTGCGACTGGTATAGAGTACATTTCCAACTTTTATCATAATATTGCACAAATGTTCCCTTTTTTCTTGTAAAATCTGGACTTGCGTTGAGTAAAATGACAACTTTTATTACAATACTGCCAAAATGCAATGTTTTCTTGTGAAATTGTGACTTTTTTCTTGTGAAACTCCAACTCAACAAGTTTTTTTTTATATTTGCATAGTATGTATATATTATTAATGTTGAAAATACACATCTTTACATATCTAGAAAGGGTGGTCCTAAAGAGGTAGGCATTTTTCTCAGGTCTCAAGAAGGTAACGAATACAAGAATGTGTGTGTGTGTGTGTGTGTGTGTGTGTGTGCGCGCACTTGTCTCACCTTCCTTGTGTGGACATACACTTGATAAACCACCCTTTCTGTGAGGATCTTTTGACTTGTGAGGACATTTGCCTGCTCCTCACAACTACAGAAGTCAAATATTTTTTTTACTTTGTGTGTTTTGCATTCTGAAGTGAGGTTGCAACTAGGGATGTCCGATAAATGTTTTAAAATGTAATATCGGAAATTATTGGTATCGTTTTTTTTATTATCGGAATCGTTTTTTTTTTTGTTTTTTTTAATTAAATCAACATAAAAAAAACACAAGATACACTTACTCGTGCACCAACCCCAAAAAAACTCCTTCCCCCATTTACACTCATTCACACAAAAGGGTTGTTTCTTTCTATTATTAATATTCTGGTTCCTACATTATATATCAATATATATCAATACAGTCTGCAAGGGATACAGTCCGTAAGCACACATGATTGTGCGTGCTGCTGCTCCACTAATAGTACTAACCTTTAACAGTTAATTTGACTCATTTTCATTCATTACTAGTTTCTATGTAACTGTTTTTATATTGTTTTACTTTCTTTATTATTCAAGAAAATGTTTTTAATTTATTTATCTTATTTTATTAATTTTTAAAAAAAGTACCTTATCTTCACCATACCTGGTTGTCCAAATTAGGCATAATAATGTGTTAATTCCACGACTGTATATATCGGTTGATATCGGTATCGGTAATTAAAGAGTTGGACAATATCGGAATATCGGATATGGGCAAAAAGCCATTATCGGACATCCCTAGTTGCAACTCTTTACTCCCATCTAGGGCTAGATATATATTTTTTCATCATTCTAGCTATAGTGGAAAGGGGGGCCCTCACAACCTACTAACCAAACGTGGGTCCACACAAAGTAGGCAAGACATGTATGTGTGTGTGTGTGTGTGTGTGTGTGTGTGTGTGTGTGTGTGTGTGTGTGTGTGTGTGTGTGTGTGTGTGTGTGTGTGTGTGTGTGTGTGGATGAGAGCCTTCAGGTAGGTTTTCATATTCATCCATAACACTGAATAAAATGAAAAGTACTCTTAGTCTGTGTGGGAATTGTCTTCTAGCATCAATCCAGTCAGATCAGCATTCACACTATACACACACATATGCACACACACATGCACACATGCACACACACGCACACACACAAACACACACACAAACACACACACACACACACACACTAAACCCAATTTGCCATTTATTTTCTAGAGGTTGATTTCTTTAGAGACACACTTGCTAGATATTATGTGGCAGGCAAAAAGGGGAAGAAATTAGATTTGAGAAGTGGGAACTTCATTTGACGGGTCTGCACGGTGGCTCGTGGGGAGGACGAGAACGGGTGTGGAAATCCATACCGCCTTGCTGAATCAGCAGCGGATTCCCTCGCTGCTGCCGAGGAGAAGGCAGAGTTGTCAAAATCCATCCCGGTCAAACGGGCTCAAATAAAGTCACACCAGCAACAGTGGTGGGGGCAACTTCAACTGGAGGTAAAGCGCCAAGGCGCCGCCACACATTCAGCACCCTTTGACCCCGTCCATCCCCCCCCCCCCCCCCACAATGGCTGGGACCGCTGAAGAAGAAAGAGATGAAATAGATGACAGACTCGGCAGAGGGTCCAGGTGCAAAGGGTGCTCCATGGAGGGGGGGGGATACGGTGGGACGCAGCTTTCCAATTTGTTGGAGATAGGAGTGGAGAAGATGAGGTTTGGATGAAGTTGAGGAGTTCCAGGGGTCGCCGCCACCCACTCACCCCAAACGGTCTTCTCGCCACGTAAAAAAAGCAAATAGATATTCATGTCCCTCTGTCACGCTGACAAGAACGTACCTTTGCCCCAGCCGCCGACGTGCCGCCGGTACACGGGTCACCGTGGCGGCGGCGGGGCCTGGGGGGGTGTCAACAGGCTTGATAAATCTGGCTCTCCTTTTCTACTGTGACAGCCAACGGTTGGCGAGGTGTCGCCGCCTGCTCAGACGGATGGAGGTGGCGGAGCAGGTGCCCGTGTCAACATGAGGAGACCGCTGGTGTGAGGTGGGGAGTGGTGTGAGGTGGATACAGGTAACATCACTGAAGAGGTATGGGACTTCAACAGCAAATAAGACACGTTGCCATGACAGAATGTAAGAAAAAAAAAATAAAGGCGAGTTTACAGTACTGCATATTTGAAAATAATACAACTCTACTCAGGCTTGACGTTTGTCATCTGGGACAAAACACTGCAAAAACTGATATCTAAGTAAGATGAAATATCTCAAATAAGGGTGATATTTGCTTATTTTCTGTCTGATAAGATAATTCTTCTCACTAAGCAGATTTTATGTTAGAGTGTTTTACTTGTTTTAAGTGTTTCGGTCCTAAATGATGTCAGTAAGATATTACAGCTTGTTGCTGAGATTTGATGACCTATATTGAGTAAAACATGCTTGAAACTAGAATATCAACTGTTGCAAAGCTGTGTCGTCAACACTCACAAGTATAAAAGTACTTTTTTAAAGTAATCATTTCTTATTTCAAGCATTACATTTTTTTTATTTTGACACGATTGTGTCTCATAATTAAAACAGATGACAGCCAAATGGACTTTCTGTTTTATTTTCAATGAAACAATAGAAAATACATACTCATATAGTAGTACAGTTGGCACAGTACAGTAAACTGACAGTTAATATTTAAACATTTGACATTTCAAACAATTTTGAACAGAAAAAGTTCATGCACATTCAGATAAATTCTTCAAAATTACAATAAAAAAAAAGTTGGCAAGGGGCCGGGCTGTATATATGTGTGTATATATATATATATATATATATATATATATATATATATATATATATATATATATATATATATATATATATATATATATATATATATATATATATATATATATATATATATATATATACACTAATTGGCTGAAAGAGCACGCACTTGGCACTATGATGTCATGTTATCGATGGAAAAATGCATTTTTAGACAATATGATTTGCCTGAGCGGCTAGGAGACCCCGAGAGTAACAAGCGCTTGCCTTGTTGCCTTTCCATTAAGAACAATAAACTAGTTTTTAGTATAAGTTTGCTGGTTTCAAGAAATGTAATGCCGAGCGCATATCATTATGTCAAGATAATGGCACTAGCATTTACTTCATTTAAGAATATTTTTCAACATATTGAGCAAAAAGGTCTCATTTTTTTTCTACCAAGAAAAGTGCACTTGTTATTAGTGAGAATATACTTATTTTAAGGTATTTTTGGGTTCTTTGAAGTTAGCTAATTTTACTTGTTTTGCAAAGTCTTGACAAGCCGAATTTTCTTGTTCTACTGGCAGATAATTTTGCTTAGTTCAAATAAAATACCCCTCATTTTTTTTTTTTTTAATTGTTTTTGAACACTGACTTTTTGCAGTGTAAATACACACATTAGCTTGTTGAATATACAATATCAGAATCAGAATCCGAATCAGAAATACTTTAATAATCCCTGTCGAGAAATTAAGATTTTACGCACAATCCCGTTCAAGAGCAGACAAACATTACAGGGAGACAGAACAGGATCGCTGACGGGTCTGCCAACTTCCGGCGCCCCTTACAAAATAGGTGAGAAACAGGTAAACACTGGGGGGGCACATCAAATAACACAAAGGACATTAAAGACATTAAAAGAGCAGAGCTCATGCAACCAGCCACTTCTTCACACAGCCACAAAAGTAAGAAAAACACACCATTGTCTGCTAGGGTGGGGGGGGGGGGGGGGGGGAGCATGGCCAGAGACTGGAGCAGACCCAACAAAGCAACCAAGAGAGCCGACTCCACCCTCGGCCGCCCACCAACTCTCGGCCAGTGTCCAGTCCGCATAGATGAGCGAGGATACGTCCAAGGAGACCGAGGTGTCCGATACATTCAGCCAAGACACTGTGAAGCTTGTCCGTCCCAGCTCCGCAGCCGTGTCTCTTCATCCGCATCTCCTCCAGTCTCTCCAAACGGACTCTGGTGTGGCAGAGACCCAGCAGCTGGTCTCCACGGCCAAAAGGCTCCCGGGAGGCAGATCCAGAAGGTCACAAAAAAGCACATGCAGAAGTCACGAAAGTGCCACCCCTTGTCACACAGTCCTAAAGGGTCCCGAACCAAAAGGCAAAAAACCCCACATGAAAACATGAGGGAAACATCAGGAACACCAAAGGATGTCATAAGAGCACAGAGATCCTGCCACCAGCAGTCACTACAGCGGAGCCATCTTACCATAACATTGAATTACCATCTGACAAGCTTTTTTTGGACAACTACTTATACCTGTGTCCTTTGAAACAAAACATACTGTAATTTCAGAGTTTTAAACTCATACTTTTTTTCCAGGCTTTTAAACCCTGCGCTTTATACAATGCTGCGGCTATTTCACACCAATACATTTTGCCACGCCACATCAAACCATTGACATTGTTGAACGAATCACGGAAGACACATTCAATTGTTTACACTACCTCAAACACAAAATAATTCAGTTGGCAATTTAGTGTGTTATGGACTCACTCTCATCATAGAAAAGTCACGACAAATTGGCGATCGACACAGCCACTGAAAAAGGTTGAAAGAAACGCCGGACAAAGCAGTGAAGTGAAGTGAAGTGAATTACATTTATATAGCGCTTTTTCTCAAGTGACTCAAAGCGCTTTACATAGTGAAACCCAATATCTAAGTTACATTCAAACCAGTGTGGGTGGCACTGGGAGCAGGTGGGTAAAGTGTCTTGCCCAAGGACACAACGGCAGTGACTAGGATGGCGGAAGCGGGGATCGAACCTGCAACCCTCAAGTTGCTGGCACGGCCACTCTACCAACCGAGCTATACCGCCCCAAAGCAACCACTAGTCCTCTCAATTCCGACACTAAAGACGACGATCCATGAAGCCCCACAGCATGAAAGAGGAGGATAAGGATTAAGATAGCGCTCAAAACTTCTCCCGTAGGTTACTGTACGCCGTGTTACAGGAGCTGTCTTTTGTTATATTTGTGAATGAACACAAGGGCCTGTGTAAATATTTGTATCGTTCAACGTGTTCATCTGCAGCTTTTAGACTTGTGCAGCAAATATTAGCACAAAATATATATTTGTTTTAATAAAGTTATAGTGTTATATACTGTCGGTGCGCTCTGCAGTCCAGAAATTACGTTAGGTTGGGGAACATTTTAATTGCGACATTATTCCTCACGGTAAAGTCGTTTTTCAAGGGGGGAGGAGTATATTTATAGCTACAATTCACTGAAATTCAAGTATTTCCTACTAACTATACTGTACTTGCTGCTTACTTAAAAAAAAATAACACTTACCTTTCACTATTTGAGTAGCCTTTGTTCTGGCAATTGAGTACTGGCGAGCGATCTCTGAATCCAGGAACATATCCTTCACGGATTTGTTGAAAACATCCGCAAATGAGACCGGGATGTTGCTAGCAGCTATCAGCATAGCCATCTTTGTCTCGGCATAAGTTACACCCTCGAGTGTCCATTTAGCAAGGTGGCCCATAGTACTGGGCCGCCTTGTGCTTCTCTGACCGTTCATGAGTGACTATATCCGTTCGGCCACCGACTTCAATGGAGAAGTCTGATCTACAAAATGTGCAGGCAGCATACCCCTCCCCCTTCGAGCTGTCCTGGATGAACTGAAATTCTTGTTTCCAATCATTTTGGAACTTGCAAGCGTACTTCTTCTTCTTACTCGTCGTCGCCATGACTGTCTCTTCTTCGTTCTTCTGCTTCGTCTCTGTTAAGTTTTTGGACATTACTACTTGCCGTAGTTTTGAAGCAATGCATGATGGGAATCCGGATGTTGTGTGTCAGTGTATTAACGTGCCGGCTGGAATAAACACACGCTGAGAAATAGCTCCGTGCCTTCCTACTTTATGGGTTATAGATACATCTATGGATAACGGAGACATATATAATAGTCTCCTTTTCAGGTGAGAGCACGCCCCCAATATTGTTGTCCGGCTGGAAATCGGGAGAAATTCGGGAGAATGGTTGTCCCGGCAGATTTTCGGGAGAGGCACTGAAATTCGGGAAAATTCGGGAGGGTTGGCAAGTATGGCTTAAAACTGTCAAAGGTATAGATGTGTGTGACCAAGTTAAAGGAAAGGACAGGCTTTCTTCTTCTAATGGATTTATTACAATCTTTGCAAGCTGGGTAACATTTGCTGTGGTCTGGAACAACATGGCACACAATCAGAAATGCAGCCAATATTACATACAGATAATGTGTCATGAGACATGCAAATATAAATTAAATACACAGAGGACACAAGTAAAGGAAATTAAATGAGCTCAAATATACCTACAAACGAGGCATAATGATGTGATATGTACACACGGCTAGCCTAAATAGCATTTTAGCATGGATTATTAGCACTCCACGCAAGTCAATAACATCAACAAAGCTCACCTCTCACAGGATAAGATAACTTCTGGAAATTACTGGCTCAGAATGGCCAAATGTTTAGATGTGTGTCTCCAAGTTTAAGGAAACGGCAGGCTGTCTTCTTCTAATAGATGTATTACAATATTTGCAAGCTGGGTAATATTTGCTGTGGTCTGGAACAACATGGCACACAAACAACTCTCAGAATTGGAGCCAATATTACATATAGATAATGTGTCATGAGGCATGCAAAAATAAATTAAATCCACAGAGGACATACCGGGGTAAGTAAAAGGAAATTAAATGAGCTCAAATATACCTCTAAATGAGGCAGAATGATGCAATATGTACATACAGCTAGCCTAAATAACATGTTAGCATCAATTAGCTTGCAGTCATGGATTGACCAAATATGCCTGATAAGCACTCCAGCAAATCAATAAAATCAACAAAGCCAACATTGTGCATTCACGCACAGTATAAAACGTTTGGTGGACAAAATTAGAAAAATAAGGAGTGGCATAAAACATGTCTTTCGGAGAAAGTAGTAAACATAAACCAAATACGGTGAGTTCAATGACCGCCAAAATTAGTAAGACAAAACAGCGCTGGCCAAATGCTCTCATCAGTGAAGCATACACACAAACATATTAAACTGTGGGCTTTATAACAATTAGGAAGGTTTGTGTCACGTTTGTCCTCCTACAGAAACATTATTAAAACGACAAATATATTTTCCATTTTTGAAAAAGCTCCAGGGAGCCACTAGGGCGGTGCTAGAGAGCCGCATGCGGCTCGAGAGGACCTAGAACATCAATAGCATTCATTCACGGCGGGGGCAGTCTCAACGGGAACAAAACTCCCGAGTCCAACACTTCTAATATTTTTGCTGCACGCTCGACTGAACAGAACGTTGTGACCCGCAAACCTTGGCAGAATTGTGCACCTTTTCCATACCCTACCTCAACTTACACTGTGAAAATTGTCTTGCTCTGTGTTTCGCTTAGCAGCATGCAAGGAGGCTTGTGGTCCTCGCCTGTTTGGATTGGAGGTTTAAACCCGCTATAGGCTTTCAGACTCCAACCGCAGCCTCATATTTAGGCCAAGACTCACATTTAACTGCTCTCTACACAGATTCTATAAAACAAGGATGAACATGCATTTTTTTCTCAAGATTTTACAGGGTTGCAATCTGTGTCAAAGGTCAGGCAAATGAAGGTATAACAGAATCAGAATCCCACAGGGGAAATTAAGATTTTCCGAACAATCCCATTCAAGAGCAGACAAACATTACAGGGAGACAGAACAGGATCGCTGACGGGTCTGCCAACTTCCGGCGCCCCTTACAAAAAAGTTAAGAAACAGGTTGTGACAGTCACTCACTGTCGGGGTTCCATGGACCACCAATAACTGACATGACTGGAGCAGTTTTGACTTTGTTTTATTATTTCAATAAAACGTTAGTGCAGGTCGGGTGGCTTTTCAGCTCCTTCCTCTTCCCACTGCTCGCTCTTCCGGTTGCTTTTCAGCCGCCCTCGTCGTCTCCGTCTGCCTCTCGGTTTCTTCCGCGCTGCCTCAGTTGCTGGCTCTCCAACTCCTTCTCCCCCCTCGTTCTCGGCTGCCGCCCTTTTACACACTGAGGGGGGGATTACACAATTGTACCCAGCCGGTCGATCTACGCACGATCCCGGCGCGCTCCGCCTCGCCGGCGTGCCCTGCCTCGCTGTCGGTCTGCCGGCAGAAAACTGGGGAGAAAACAAAAATATTCAGTCTAAGCCTGAGCCCCTGGAGAGAGGGTCCAGACTGAGGCCAAGGAAGAAAAAAACCCTCAAAGCCATAGCACACATAAACATGTGTGTAAGAGGGAAACATTAAAAGAACACAAAGGACATTTAAGACATTAAAAGAGCAGAGCTGATGCAACCAGCTGCCACTCCAGCAGAGCCACTCCTACAAAAAAAACAAAAAAATAATCAACCGATAATATACATTGCACACACACGATTGCACCATGCATAGACAAGCAACCAAACAAAAACATAATTTTAACACCCACACACACTGTGGTGGCCTCTGCGGTGTTCCACGCCATCATCTGCTGGGGTGGGGGGGGGGAGCATGGCCAGAGACAGGAGCAGACCCAACAAAGCAACCGAGAGAGCCGACTCCACCCTTGGCCGCCCACCAACTCTCGGCCAGTGTCCAGTCCGCATGGATGAGCGAGGATGCGTCCGAGGAGACCGAGGTGTCTGATACCTGCTCATTCAGCCAAGACACTGTGAAGCTTGTCCGTCCCAGCTCCGCAGCCCTGTCTCTTCATCCGCATCTCCTCTCCTCCAGTCTCTCCAAACGGACTGCGGTATGGCACACTGCAAAAAGTCAGTGTTCAAAAACAATAAGAAAAAAAAAAAAATTAGGGGTATTTTATTTGAACTAACCAAAATTATCTGCCAATAGAACAAGAAAACTTGGCTGGTCTAGACTTTCCAAAACAATTAAAATTAGCTAACCTCAATGAACCCAAAAATACCTTAAAATAAGTATATTCTCACTAATAACAACTGTACTACTATATGAGAACATATTTTCTATTATTTCATTGAAAATAAAACAGCAAAGTCCATTTGGGCGTCATCTGTTTTAATTATGAGACACAATTGTGTCAAAGTCATGATTTTTTTTTTCATGCTTGAAATAAGAAGTGATTACTTTAAAAAAGTAGTTTTATACTTGTGAGTGTTGATGACACAGCTTTGCAACAGTTGATATTCTAGTTCCAAGCATGTTTTACTCAATATAGCTCATCAAATCTCAGCTACAAGCTGTAATATCTTACTGACATCATTAAGGACCAAAACCCTTAAAACAAGTAAAACACTCTAACATAAAATCTTATGTATGGCCGCGCAAGTCCCGGGATGCCCAAAATGTCCATAACACACCCAGCCGAGTCCCACGGGGAGGGGGGATAAAAGTTGGAAAAGTCGATAAAAGTTCCAAACATGTTCAAAATACCCACCCAGGTTGGAGTCCCACAAGTCCCGTTGCCGGCCGGGATGCCCAAAATGTCCAAAACGCGCCCAGCAAAGTCCCACGGGAAAGCGGGGAGAAAAGTGAGAAAAGTCGGTAAAACGTTCAAAAATCACACCCAGGTTCGAATGCCACAAGTCTTAAGACTTGTGGCACTCCATGTGGGACTCGAACCTGGGTAGGTATTTTGAAAATTTTTGGGACTTTTGCTGACTTTTCCAACTTTTATCCCCCCTCCCCGTGGGACTTGGCTGGTTGTGTTATGGACATTTTGGGCATCCCGGGACTTGTGCGGCCGGCGGCGGGACTTGTGGGACTGGAACCCAGGGGAGGTATTTTGGACAAAATTGGGACTTTTGACCATTTTGGCCGCCTTTTCCCCTCTTCTTCCCCGCCTTCCTGTGCACCATTGCTGGGTGTGTTTTGGACATTTGGACAAACGTAGTTTCAAGCATGTTTTACTCAATATAGGTCATCAAATCTCAGCAACAAGCTGTAATATTTTACTGAGATCATTTAGGCAAGGCAATGAAAGGCAACTTTATTTGTATAGCGCTTTTCATACACAAGGCAGACAACAAAGTGAAATGAAAGAAAATAAAAGCACAATTTAAATGCAGACAATAAAAATAAAAACAGTGCGGACGTTAAAAGTTAAAAGATTAAAAGATTTAGCTGAAAGCTAAGGTGAACATAAAAGTTTTCAGTCTAGTTTTAAAAGTAGTCAGAGTTGGGGAAAGTCTGACATCTTCAGGAAGTTTATTCCAGCTATTTGTTGCATAGTGACTGAATGATGCTCTCCCTTGATTTGAGTTTACTCTTGGAACCGCTAACAGATTGGTCTCAGAAGATCTTAGTGATCTAGAGGGCTTATATAGTGGGAGCATATCAGTGATATACTTGGGCCCTAGACCATGTAGTGATTTATATGTGAGCAGGAGGATTTTGAAATCAATTCTCTGATGTACAGGGAGCCAATGTAAGGATTTAAGAATTGGTGTAATGTGCTCACATTTTCTGGTCTTTGTTAGAACTCTAGCAGCAGCGTTCTGAACAAGCTGTAGCTGCCTGACAGTTTTTTTGGGAAGACCTGCAAGGAGACCATTACAATAGTCTAGTCTACTGGTAATAAAGGCATGTACAAGTTTTTGTAAGTCTTGAGCTGACATGAGCCTTCTAAGTCTTGTTACATTTTTGAGGCGATAGTAGGCTGATTTTGTTACTGATTTGATGTGACTGTCGAAATGTAAATCAGAATCTAAAATAACCCCAAGATTTCTGGCTTTATTTTTTTATTTTTTTATTTAGGACCAAAACCCTTAAAACAAGTAAAACACTAACATAAAATCTGCTTAGTGAGAATAATTATCTTATCAGACAGAAAATAAGAAAATATCACCCTTATTTGAGATATATAATCTTACTTAGATTTCAGTTTTTGCAGTGCAGAGACCCAGCAGCTGGTCCCCACGGCCAGAAGGCTCCTCCTGGGAGGCAGATCCAGAAGCAGATCCAGAAGCTGTGCTTTTAATCACATAACCACGATATAACGCACATACTGTACATCTCGACTTATCGTACACAGGGCCGGCCCGTGGCATAGGCCGTGTAGGCAAATGCTAAGGGCGCCGTCCATCAGGGGGCGCCACGCCAGTGCCACAAATGTTGGAGAAAAAAAAAAAAAAAAAAAGTTGGTACTATTATTTCTAAATACAAAAAATAATCCGACGTTAATTAAAATGCAAAGTAAAGCCTATTTAATAGAAATATTATTTGTTACAACATTACGCCCCCCCCTCCCCCGGCACGGTGCGCCCCCTGCCTTCCCGTATCATGACTCTTTTTGGACGTCACCACATCAGAAAATCAACACAATATGTCAAAACGGCCAAACCTCTCAGGTGCCCAGGGAAGAAAAAATTGAAAAGAAAAGGAGGAGAAACGAGAAAAAGACAGAGGTAGCAGGTAGGTAACGTTAGCCTACATGAAATTATTTGTCTGTTACAGAATGTGATAGTAACCTGGCTTTTTAGCATTAAGCTAATGTTACATGATTCGGCAATTGCTAATCAATAAATAGCTAGTTCTGTTTTAACGTCGGGTTAATATTGTGGAGGGGGCTAAATTGTTATGGAAAATAATAATGTAACGTTAGGTAATTACAGTACTCCCACCTTACATTCCTCAGGGACATTTGTATTAGATCTTTTAAGCAGGTGTTTTTTGTTGACATTGTTATTGCCTTCTGGTTAGCTAATGTTTGCCCTGCAGGTAATAGTCACTTTTCCACCCCTTTATATATTAGGTATAGTTGTAAGCCTAGTTGTTAAAGTGCACATCATTAATGTTAATTAAGCAATATCACATGAGAGGGAATGCTGTTTTTTAATTTGAGCACTGCTGTGATTCGGTTAAAGATAATCATAACATAACATTCTCATATAAGATGTTAATTTGCTTTCTTTAAGTAAAAAAAAAGGTCAAAGACAGAGCTATTCGGTTTTTTGTGAGTATATACACTTCACTGCCGATGTGGGGGGGGGGGCACCTAAAATCTTGCCTAGGGCGCCAGATTGGTTAGGGCCAGGCCTGATCGTACAAGTCAGAATTGGCACTACTGGTAAAAAAAAAACAACCACGTGTTTGATATCCACCGTTCCTCACCACAGGCTGTGTAGTCCAGTCTACTCCTTCCAGGCGGCCGTTAGCCCACAAACACGTCGTAAAGCTTCCAAATCAATTTGCTTTAAAAACACGTTTCTCGCCGCCGTACCGGGTGGTTTGGGAGATATATGATGCACCTTCAGCAGCAAAAAGAAGGAAAAATCGCTACCACCCAGCAAAGCGATTTGTCCAGCTTGACGATGCGGTGGCCCTGTCACCGGCTCGGCTATTAGGAAAAAAATAAAATAAAACAGCCAACTCGGTCAGGGTGGGAAGAGGGTTGCCGTTACATCTCCCCAGCCCAACGGTCCGCTGACCGCCTGCCACGCGAGCACCAAGCTCAGAGGGCATAAATCAAGATGATTCTCTGCATGCCTTAAACTTTGACCCCACAGCTATTCATACCGACATGAGACGGCGTAGCGGAGGTAGGGGTGAAAAGGGTGCGTGTGACGTGGAAATGAAGCGGCGGGGGCGGGGTGTGGAAAGCGTGAAAAAGGAGGGCGAGGTTGCAGAAGCGGCACATGCGGATGTTTGTGCGTGAGCGTGTAAGCGTCCGGCACGATTAGTCACCGGTGTCCAGATTGAGGCAGTTGTCCCATCTAAACGCTCCGTCTTTATGAGCCATTACTCTTCCACTGGGGCCATTTTCATTAAAGCACAGGAGCCACCAGCTACATGATGCTGCACCGCACAAATTAATAACCTCCACATATCTGTCTTGCAATGACCCCCTGACAACCACTCCCTGCACATCGGAGGGATGTGCTCTGGATGGAACAGTTTCTTGGATTCCATTTTTGTTAATTATTATATTTATTTAAGCCGGGGGGTCAGCAACCCGCGGCACTTTCGCGCCGCCCTAGTGGCTCCCTGGACCTCTTTCAGAGATGTGTGAAAATGGAAAAAGATGAAGAAAAAAAAAAAAGTTTGTTTTAATATATTTTCTGTAGGAGGACAAACATGACACAAACCTTATAATAATATTAATAATAATAATAATATATTTTATTTGTAAAAAGCACTTTACATTGAATAAACAACCTCAAAGTTCTACAGCAGGGGTCCCCAAACTTTTTGACTCGGGTGCCGCATTGGGTTAAAAAAATGTTGGCCGGGGGCCGGGCTGTATATATACACTACCGTTCAAAAGTTTGGGGTCACATTGAAATGTTCTTATTTTTGAAGGAAAAGCACTGTACTTTTCAATGAAGATAACTCTAAACTAGTCTTAACTTTAAAGAAATACACTCTATACATTGCTAATGTGGTAAATGACTATTCTAGCTGCAAATGTCTGGTTTTTGGTGCAATATCTACATAGGTGTACAGAGGCCCATTTCCAGCAACTATCACTCCAGTGTTCTAATGGTACAACGTGTTTGCTCATTGGCTCAGAAGGCTAATTGATGATTAGAAAACCCTTGTGCAATCATGTTCACACATCTGAAAACAGTTTAGCTCGTTACAGAAGCTACAAAACTGACCTTCCTTTGAGCAGATTGAGTTTCTGGAGCATCACATTTGTGGGGTCAATTAAACGCTCAAAATGGCCAGAAAAAGAGAACTTTCATCTGAAACTCGACAGTCTATTCTTGTTCTTAGAAATGAAGGCTATTCCACAAAATTGTTTGGGTGACCCCAAACTTTTGAACGGTAGTGTATATATATATATATATATATATATATATATATATATATATATATATATATATATATATATATATATATATATATATATATATGTATATATATATATATATATATATATATATATATATATATATATATATATATATATATATATATATATATATATATATATATATATTAGGACAAGTGGTCGAAAATGAATTATTAATCTACTTGATCATTTACTGTTAATATCTCCTTCCTTTCCTTTTTAACATGTTCTACCTACACTTCTGTTCAAATGTAATAATCACTTATTCTTCTCTTGTTTGATACTTTACATTAGTTTTGGATGATACCACAAATTTGGGTATCAATCCGATACCAAGTCGTTACAGGATCATACATTGGTCTAGGGCTGCAATAACTAATCGATTGAATCGATTAAAATCGATTATTAAAATAGTTGCCGATTAATTTAGTCATCGATTCGTTGGAGCTATGCTATGCGCATGCGCAGAGTTTTAATTTTTTTTTATTTTTTTTTTATATATATATATTTTTATTTTAAATTTTTTTAAATAAACCTTTATTTTTAAACTGCAACATTTACAAACAGCTGAGAAACAATAATCAAAATAAGTATGGTGATAGTATGCTGTTTTTTTTCAATAAAATACTGGATAGGATAGAAATGTTGTCTCTTTTATCCGATTATTAATCGAAGTAATAATCGACAGATTAATCGATTATCAAATTAATCGTTAGTTGCAGCCCTATATTGGTCATATTCAAAGTCCTCATGTGTGGGGGCGGACCGGTACTTTTCAGAGGCGGTATAGTACCGATACTGACTCATTAGTATCGCGGTACTATACTAATACCGGTATACCGAACGCGATGATGTCATGTTATCGATGGGAAAATGCATTTTTAGACAATATGATTTGCCTTAGTGGCTAGGAGACACCGAGAGTAACAAGCGGTAGAAAATGGATTAGAAAGGACAGATTAAAAAAAAAAAAAAATCTTTTTTTTTTTAATAATTTTTTTTTTTTTTTTTTTTGTATTACTTTTTTTTACTTGGGACTTATTGCGGGCCAGATTTTGGACACTGTGCTAGAGTGTATTAAAAATGTTAAAAATAAAAAGATAATAACATTAAAACTAGAACAGCCAAATAGCTAAAACTAGTATGCATATATCTAAAAAAAGTTTAAAAAAAAAAGAGAAAAAAAAAGGGTTTTTAAGACTTTTTTAAAGCATCCACAGTCTGTGGTGCCCTCAGGTGGTCAGGGAGAGCGTTCCACAGACTCGGAGCGGCGGAGCAGAAAGCCTGGTTTCCCATTGTTTGTAGCTTTGTCCTCGGAGTTTGTTGGAAATTGTTAGAAATCCCACTGTTTATATTATACATGCTTCACTGATGACAGTATTTGTCCTACTAATTTCACTTTGATTACATGGACAACTTTCATCGTTGCTGCCATAGAAAGATGTGTTTTGTGCCACTCCTTCTTTGTCTCATTTTTGTCCACCAAACATTTTATGCTGTGCGTGAATGCACAAAGGTGAGCTTTGTAGATTTTATTAATTTGCTAGATTGCTTATCAGGCATATTGAGCATTTAAGCATTTAAGTCATATCTTAAAACTCATTTGCATACACTAGCCTTTAAATAGACCCCCCTTTTTAGACCAGTTGATCTGCCGTCTCTTTTCTGCTCTGCCCTCCTCTCCTGCGTGGAGAGGTTATTAAGTGACCAGAGATGATTCGCTAGCTGTTCAAAGTCTGGACCCTGTGTGGACCACTCATCTGTGCATCAGTTGGGGACGTCTCTGCGCTGCTGACTTGTCTCCACTCAAGATGACACCTCTGCTGGCCTCCACTATGGACTAGACTCTCACACTATTAACTAGATCCACTTGACGTCCATTGCACCGGTCGCCCAGGGGGTCCCCACATCTGCGGTCCCCTCCAAGTTTTCTCATTGTATCCCACTGGGTTTACTTTTTCCTTGCCCTGATGTGGGATCTGAGCCGAGGATGTCGTTGTGGCGTGTGCAGCCCTTTGAGACACTTGTGATTAAGGGCTTGTGGAGGGAGATGGAGCCAGCGCTGCCTGCAGGAGCAAAGGTCACCGCCTCTGTCCATGGTGCTGAGGACAGAGCGCCATCAGACGGGGGCGTGGCAGTGCTGACGGCGAGACACAGCTGGCAGGTGATTGGATTTCACAGGTGGTACGTGTTAATCTAATCATCTGTTGTCTTTAACAGTAAGCGGCCGGGAGCAGAGGGAGAGAGAGGATACGGACGTGACTGAAAAGTCACCTTCTGCGAGAGAAAACTTATGATCATTAAAAACCTTGTTAAACCTGAACGCTGGGCTCCCGTGCCGTGTCTGACAGTGGGACTGCGAGGAAGCAACTTCCACAGGGCTATATATATAAACTTTGATTGATTGATATTTTGTCAATCCATGACTGCAAGCTAATCGATGCTAACATGCTATTTAGGCTAGCTGTATGTACATATCACATCATTATGCCTCGTTTGTGGGTATATCTGTGCTCATTTAATTTCCTTTACTTATGTCCTCTGTGTATTTAATTTATGTTTGCATGTCTCATGACACATTATCTGCATTTCTCATAGTTATTTGTGTGCCACGTTGTTCCAGACCACAGCAAACGTTACCCAGCTTGCAAAGATTGTAATAAATCCATTAGAAGAAGACAGCCTGCCGTTTCCTTAAACTTGGACACACACATCTAAACCCTTGGCCATTCTGAGCCAGTGATTTCCAGAAGCTATCTTATCCTGTGAGAAGCCTCCATTTTACGAATGATTTCCAACGTTGCAAAAATGTGTAGAATAAAAATTTAAATACGACATTTCTGTCAACGAAGATTTTCGTCACCCCATGATAAAAGGCTAATATAGCTAACATAAACACTTACATCATGTGTTGCCTTCATTATAACACTTACAGTATTTTTCGGACTATAAGTCGCAGTTTTTTTCATAGTTTGGTCGGTGGTGCGACTTATACTCAGGAGCGACTTATGTGTGAAATGACCGTAAAATATCAAATAATATTATTTAGCTCATTCACGTAAGAGACTAGACGTATACGATTTCATGGGATTTAGCGATTAGGAGTGACAGATTGTTTGGTAAACATATAGCATGTTCTATATGTTATAGTTATTTGAATGACTCTTACCATAATATGTTACGTTAAAGGCCTACTGAAATGAAATGTTGTTATTTAAACGGGGATAGCAGATCCATTCTATGTGTCATACTTGATCATTTCGCGATATTGCCATATTTTTGCTGAAAGGATTTAGTAGAGAACATTGACGATAAAGTTTGCAACTTTTGGTCACTGATAAAAAAAGCCTTGCCTGTACCGGAAGTAGCGTGACGTCACAGGTTGAAGGGCTCCTCACATTTCCCCATTGTTTACACCAGCAGCGAGAGCGATTCGGACCGAGAAAGCGACGATTACCCCATTAATTTGAGCGAGGATGAAAGATTTGTGGATGAGGAAAGTGAGAGTGAAGGATTAGAGGGCAGTGGAAGCGATTCAGATAGGGAAGATGCTGTGAGAGGCGGGTGGGACCTGATATTCAGCTGGGAATGACTAAAACAGTAAATAAACATAAGACATATATATACTCTATTAGCCACAACACAACCAGGCTTATATTTAATATGCCACAAATTAATCCGCATAAAAAACACCTCCCCCCTCCTGTCCATATAACCCACCAATACAACTATAGTGGATGAGGTATGTGAGAGTGAAGGACTAGAGTGCAGTGCAGGACGTATCTTTTTTCGCTCTGACCGTAACTTAGGTACAAGCTGGCTCATTGGATTCCACACTTTCTCCTTTTTCTATTGTGGATCACGGATTTGCATTTCAAACCACCTCGGATACTATATCCTCTTGAAAATGAGAGTCCAGAACGCGAAATGGACATTCACATCATAATATGTTACGTTAACATACCAGGCACGTTCTCAGTTGGTTATTTATGCCTCATATAACGTACATTTATTCAGCCTGTTGTTCACTATTCTTTATTTTTTTTTAATTGCCTTTCAAATGTCTATTCTTGGTGTTGGCTTTTATCAAAAAATGTCCCCCAAAAATGCGATTTATACTCCAGTGCGACTTATATATGTTTTTTCTTCTTTATTATGCATTTTCGGCAGGTGCGACTTATACTCCGGTGCGACTTATACTCCGAAAAATACGGTATATAAGGCTTTTAATTTTTTTGCGGCTCCAGGGAGATTTTAGTTTTGTATTTTTGGTCCAATATGGCTCTTTCGACATTTTGGGTTGCCGACCCCTGACTTAAGCAGTTGGGGGAATAAACTGACTGCAAAAACAGTCCTCATTATGAATTTGTTACTCGAGTGACACTGTGGCAAAATTGAAAAGTTGGCAAGTTTTGCCACTCGGGGATGGGACTTTCTCATTTCCTGTGGACAAGTGCAGTGCACTGTGGGTAAAATTAAATACAGTGGAAGATTTGTTCTAGAAATTGCTGCCGGTCATCCATCACCTTCCGCAACAAAACTAAACACTTCTTTGTGAACTAAGTTTGGATGTTGCAGGCCTTTCTGCCCTCTATCAATGCCCTAAACTTGTTTTTAATTGGTATGCAAGTTAAATTTTCCGGAGTTAGCATATTTGGTCACCAGTCAAATGTACTGCCTGTTACTCCGAAGGAGCACACACCAACAACGTTTCCGTCAATGCCACAACTGACCCGTGATTCATGCTGATTCTCCAAAAGACTTTCAATCAATATTAAACACAAAGTCAAGCCTTCAGCTGCACAAAATACTGGCAACCGAGGACCTGGCCAGCATGCACTTGTGTAGGAGAGGAGGTAAAGTGAGGCGCTATGACCCCGCCTCCAGTTCTGACCGGTCTGAGTGGAAAGACAAGCCGGTCCCAGCAGACTCTAAAGTGCGTAGCTTCTCTGAAATACATTTATCGCATGTCCAAAAGTATTCTCTTGTTTTTATTTTATAAATGGCAATTGAAACCAAACAATCGCTCTGTGCTTGAATTCTTAACTTTCTGTTTTAAGAGGTAATCCACAAATATGGCCTATTCAGGATTTCCGGTTATGGCTGTAAGACAGATAGACATGGAAGCAGTGATAGTTGGTAATTAGCAATACAATTCTAAAAACTAGTGAAATGATCCATCCATCCAGCGGGTTAATTGTACTTGATAAGATATCCTAATTTAGGATTTCGATATCTAAAAATTAGCAGGACTTTTAGGATAGAAATAAGTATTTTATTCCAAATTCCCAAAATATTCAACTGCATTATGCAATTCTTAAATTAAGTATCCCCGTGATGTTGCAACATCTTTAAATTAAAGATTAAGATTAAAGATACCAGTGATTGTCACAAACACACTAGATGTGGTGAAATGTGTCCTCTGCATTTGACCCATCCCCTTGGGGAGCAGTGGGCAGCAGCGGCGCCGCGCCCGGGAATCATTTTGGTGATGTGGGGAAAACCAAAATATCTTACAAACCCCAAAACCAGTGAAGTTGGCACGTTGTGTAAGTCGTAATTAAAAACAGAACCTCTATTCAATTGAATAGACTGAAAAGACAAGATACTTAATGTTCGAACTGGAAAACTTTTGTTATTTTTTGCAAATATTAGCTCATTTGGAATTTTATCCGTGCAACTGTCATGACGGGGGGGGTCACAGCTTGCTGCGAGGTTTGTTCCCCCGGGATGCAAACTGATCACTCCGGACAGGACTTGCAGGTAGGAACATGATTTAATCTTGAACAAAACTCAAAGAGGTACAAAAAACGGAAAACAAGGCGAAGGAACAAGGTGCCGATCACACTTGAAGCTAAATACTTAGCATGGACTAGAAGACAAGAGACGTGACGAGAGCATGAAGCAAACACTTAGCGTAGACTATGGCCTGGAACACTCAGGGAACTGTGGCATGAAACTAGCAAGACTTACTTGGCAAGGCATGAGACAAACAATGACGCCAGGACGACTGACTGGCAAAGGCAGGATTAAATAATGTCTCTTGATTAGAGCCGGGTGAGCGTCCCGAACACCAGCGGCAGGTGAAAATCACAAGTAGCCGTGGCAACCAAACCAAACCCAGGTGTCAAACAGGAACTAAAAGAGTCCAAAACTAACAGAACATAACAAAAACATGATCCGGACCACGGTTCATGAAAGCAACATGTTTCAAAAAAGCTGGCACAAGTGGCAAAAAATGACTGAGAAAGTTGAGGAATGCTCATCAAACACCCACAGGGGAACAAGCTAATTGGGAACAGGTGGGTGCCATGATTGGGTATAAAAGCAGCTTCCATAAAATGCTCAGTAATTCACAAACAAGGATGGGGCGAGGGTCACCACTTTGTGAACAAATGCGTGAGCAAATTGTCGAACAGTTTAAGAACAACATTTCTCAACCAGCTATTGCAAGGAATTCAGGACTTTCCCCATCTATGGTCCGTAATATCATCAAAAGGTTCAGAGAATCTGGAGAAATCACTGCACGTAAGCAGCAAGCCTGAAAACCAACATTGATTGCCCGTGACCTTCGATTCCTCAGGCGGTACTGCATCAAAAAGCGACATCACTGTGTAAAGGATATCACCACATGGGCTCAGGAACACTTCAGAAAAAACACTTGTCAGTAACTACAGTTTGTCGCTACATCTGTAAGTGCAAGTTAAAACTCTACTATGCAAAGCGAACGCCATTTATCAACAACACCCAGAAACGCCGCCGGCGTCACTGGGCCCGAGCTCATCGAAGATGGACTGATGCAAACTGTAAAAGTGTTCTGGGGTCTGACTAGTCCACATTTCAAATTGTTTTTGGAAACTGTGGACGTCGTGTCCTCTGCCTCATTTCAGCCACACTAAATCAGCGTTTAAGGTTCCCCTCCTCGGACAATTTTTTACACTGGATAACCTTAGCCAGCTTAGTATAGAAGGGGCCTGAGACATTTCACCTCATGGACATGACCCTTTACCCTCACGTTCTTGCGTCTGCTAATCGCCCTGGCATGTGCTGACATGGTTTCACAAATACAGACGTGAACAATTGTGCTCCGTGTAAAACAGACTTAAGAACATTCGTGGTGAAAGAGGACCCGTGTTGACAAACACGAGCGCGATGACTAATGTATGCGAGCAAACGCCTTCACGTTGTGTTTTTTTCCGCACACAATTTGCCGCGCATGTTCCCACTTCAACTCCCCCATACATCAGTCTCAAAAAGCAACCTGACATGCTGAGTGCTCTCGCCGTCTCCCACTGATGATGTCATCCACCTCTGCCGAGAGGACCTTGCGTGCACTCGGTGCCAGATGACCTTGCCACTCCATCCTTGGCAGACATGAATCAGTCGAAGCGGAGAACCGCCCTCCCTGTGCAATGTGGGTGGTGGCATTGCAGTGAGAAGGTGGCTTCGGGTGGGGTTCACTCATTGAAGAAGTTCATTGCGCCTTTGGGCAATTTGCTTATTTTGATGTGGATTGCCGAGCTCTAGGGTATTTCTGTTCTCAGCAAAAATCAGGGGGGCTTTAGGTCACGGTCTGTGCAAAACCAGGGACTAACGAGATTAAAGGCCTACTGAAATGAATTTTTTAGATTTAAACGGGGATAGCAGATCCATTCTATGTGTCATACTTGATCATTTCGCGATATTGCCATATTTTTGCTGAAAGGATTTAGTAGAGAACATCGACGATAAAGTTCGCAACTTTTGGTCGCTGATAAAAAAAGCCTTGCCTGTACCGGAAGTAGCGTGACGTCACAGGTTGAAAGGCTCCTCACATTTCCACATTGTTTACACCAGCAGCGAGAGCGATTCCGACCGAGAAAGCGACGATTACCCCATTAATTTGAGCCAGGATGAAAGATTTGTGGATGAGGACCGTGAGAGTGAAGGACTTGAGTGCAGTGCAGGACCGTAACTTAGGTAAAAGGGCTCATTGGATTCCACACTTTCTCCTTTTTCTTTTGTAGATCACGGATTTGTATTTCAAACCACCTCGGATACTATATCCTCTTGAAAATGAGAGTCGAGAACGCGAAATGGACATTCACAGTGACTTTTATCTCCACAACAATACATCGGTGAAGCACTTTAGCTACGGAGCTAACGTGATAACATCGTGCTTAAATGCAGATAGAAACAAAAGAAATAAGCCCCTGACTGGAAGGATAGACAGCAGATCAACAGGAGACACGGAACCAAACACTGGACCTGTAACTACACGGTTAATGCTGTGCCGCCTGTCGAAGCCTAGCAATGCTGTTGCTAACGACGCCATTGAAGCTAACTTAGCTACGGGACCTCGTCAGAGCTATGATAAAAACATTAGCACTCCACCTACGCCAGCCCTCATCTGCTCATCAACACCCGTGCTCACCTGCGTTCCAGCGATCGACGGCGCGACGAAGGACTTCACCCGATCATCGATGCGGTCGGCGGCTAGCGTCGGATAGCGTCGGATAGCGCGTCTGCTATCCTCAAAGTCCTCCTGGTTGTGTTGCTGCACGCAGCCGCTAATACACCGATCCCACCTACAGCTTTCTTCTTTGCAGTCTCCATTGTTCATTAAACAAATTGCAAAAGATTCACCAACACAGATGTCCAGAATACTGTTGAATTTGGCGATGAAAACAGAGCTGTTTGTATTGGATACAATGTGTCCGAATACTTCCGTTTCAACCATTGTGGTTGAAGCATTTAAGTCCCATCTTAAAACTCATTTGTATAATCTAGCCTTTAAATAGACCCCCCTTTTTTTAGACCAGTTGATCTGCCGTTTCTTTTCTTCTCTCCTCTTCTCCCCTGTCCCTTGCGAGGGGGAGTTGCATAGGTCCGGTGGCCATGGATGAAGTGCTGGCTGTCCAGAGTCGGGACCCCGGGTGGACCACTAGCCTGTGCATCGGTTGGGGACATCTCTGCGCTGCTGACCCGTCTCCGCTCGGGATGGTTTTCCTGTTGTTGGACTGGACTCCCGCTGATGTGTTGGATCCACTGTGGACTGGACTTTCACAATGTTATGTCAGACCCACTCGACATCCATTGCTTTCGGTCTCCCCTAGAGGGGGGGGGGGGGGGGGGGTTACCCACATATGCGGTCCTCTCCAAGGTTTCTCATAGTCATTCACCGACGTCCCACTGGGGTGAGTTTTTTCTTGCCCGTATGTGGGCTCTGTACCGAGGATGTCGTTGTGGCTTGTACAGCCCTTTGAGACACTTGTGATTTAGGACTATATAAATAAACATTGATTGATTGATTGAACCATTGACGTCACGCGCATACGTCATCATACATAGACGTTTTCAACCGGAAGTTTAGCGGGAAATTTAAAATGTCACTTTATAAGTTAACCCGGCCGTATTGGCATGTGTTGCAATGTTAAGATTTCATCATTGATATATAAACTATCAGACTGCGTGGTCGCTAGTAGTGGCTTTCAGTAGGCCTTTAAGGACCCATTGTTCTTCTCCCAGAGGCTCTCCAATCAATTCTCCCTCGTCTCGTTCTTCCACCGAGGAGAACTACACAGGACTTGCTTTCATGACTCACATCACTGAAGAAGAGAGGGCATTGAAGGTGGTCAGGGGGGATGCAGCAGGGGACACAGTGCAGGCCAACATAAAGCTCCTCAGGGCCACGGTTACTGCTCTCTCTTTTCCCCCAAGCCGGGTCAGATTGATTTTATCACCTCGAGAGAAAAAAGGTAAGTCACTATTGCCATTGAGTGTTCGAGTAGTTAGCATGTTGGCCCCACAGTAGGGTTGTCTCGGTACCAAAATGTATTTCGATACTTTTCGATACCTTTCGATACTTTTCTAAATAAAGGGAAACACAAAACAATTGCAATATTGGCTTTATTTGAACAAAAAATCTTACGGTACATTAACATATGTTTCTTATTGCATTCGAAGAACACGTTTGTCCTTAAATAAAAAATAGTGAACATACTGGACAACTTGTCTTTTAGTAGTAAGTACGCAAACAAAGGCTCCTAATTTGTCTGCTGACGTATGCAGTTGTCATGATCCGTGGTCCGGATTATGTTTTTGTTATGTGCTGTTAGTTTTAGACTCCACTAGTTCCTGTTTTTGTGCACCCTTGTTTGTTTTAGTTACCATGGCGCCTTATTAGTTTCACCTGCCTCTGGTGTTCGGGACACGCACATGCTCTAATCAAGAGACTATTATTTAAGCCTGTCTTTGCCAGTCAGTCGTCCTGGCGTCATTGCTGGTTTTATGCGATAACATAGTTCATGCTGCTCGTTTTCATGTCCGATTCCAAGTTTATGCTAGTTGTTCGATTCATGCCGTGTCCAGGTAAGTGTTAGTTGTTTCATGCCACAGTAAGTCTTGTTTGTTCCATGCCATAGTCCATGTTAAGTGTTTAGCTTCTATGTTTCCTGCATTAAGTTTGTTCTCGTGTGAACGGCACACTTTTCTTTTGTTTGGTTCCGGTCTTTGTGATGTGTAGGATTAATTGAGAAAATAAATATGTTCCTACCTGCAAGTCTTGTCCGGAATAGTCCGTTTGCATCCCGGGAGAACAAACCTCGCAGTTAGCTGCGACCCCCCCCCCGTTATGACAGCAGTAACATATTGTGTCATTTATCAATCTATCATTTTGTCAAAATTATGAGGGACAAGCTGTAAAAAATAATTATTAATCCACTTGTTCATTTACTGTTAATATCTGGATGTTTTCCGTTTCAACATGTTCTATCTACACATCTGTTAAAATGTAATAATCACTTATTCTTCTGTTGTTTGGATACTTTACATTAGTTTTGGATGATGCCACATATATTTAAAGTTAAAGTTAAAGTGCCAATGATTGTCACACACACAATAGGTGCGGTGAAATTATCCTCTGCATTCGACCCATCCCCACAAGGGAGTAGTGAGCAGCAGTGGTGGCCGCGCCCAGGAATAATTTGGTGATTCAACCCCCAATTCCAACCCTTGATGCTGAGTGCCAAGCAGGGAGGTAATGGGTCGCATTGGTATAGTCTTTGCAGGCATGTGATTTTTCCGTCTAAAGTCGGAATTCCGTCTTTTTTAATCTCGGGGAAAAAAAAAAAGATCTCCCGTTTTTCGGGGTTTTTTTCTGACCCTAAATCAAGATTCGAGACGTAGTTTATATTACGCCGTAGTTGATTGGTCGATATGTTCCTTGTGACCAATCAGGACTTCTGTTATGAATGATGACTTTAATAACGTCATCATACCGCCATTTTCCATATGTAAACGATGTCGGTTCTCGAGAGAAAGGACGCTTTACGAGTAAAATACATTGATAAACATGTCAAAAATAAGTTTCGATGGGACTGGATGGAAAGGGAAATCACTGATACTGTTGGGAAGAAGGAAGTTACGACTTTGTTCGGTGATTTTATTCGGAAAATCGATCGTCCCGGAAAGGTTTTGTGCACGTGGTGTCATGATAATATTGACTATGGATCACAAGGTTTCAAGGCTTTGGAAGTACATGCGAAACGCCAAAAACATATGAAACAACTTGAAGCATGAAAAACAAACTTTTCACTAGCTGGTACTTTTGGATGTCAACTAAAAGTGAGCAAACCTTACGGACTTCATCCTTTGTTTACATGGAGAGGAAAGATCCACCCAAACAACCCACTTCAGTTGCAGACAGGGTTGTTAATAATGAGGTAAGCTAAAAAATATTTGCTTGCGAAATACGCATGTTTGTTTTAAATATTAACCAATTATTGCTTTGCGAAATATAAATGGGTTTTTCTAAAAAATAAAAAGCCACGTGAAAATATATTATGAAATTACAGAAATTCAAAGAGTCGCATTATTGAATCCAGTTAACAATTTATTTGAAATAAATTTGCATATAATACTATTTTGTAATATTCAATTCTTATGTAGTCTCTTGAAACTATTGTCAGTGGTGTAACAATCTGAAATGTAAATATTTTCACACTTGTTTCATGCAATATGTCAGTGTCCTCACATTATTATTATTTCCTATTTTCAAATATGAGTAAACAATACTAAACACGTTTAATTATTTTCATAAATGTATATCCTATTTTGGCGAAAAGAAAGAAATGTTTATATTTGGTATTTTGTTAAATACATTTGCAAGGAAAGTTCATGTTAGGGCTGGGCTCTCTGAGAAAGCTAATGTGTGAAGTGAACTGAAGTAATGTGGTAATACTGTAAATAAACTGTAGATAATAACACTGATCAATGTGACACCTGTGGATGTGAAATGAACACAAGATGTAAATATTAGTGACTAAATACTGTTGGGACTGAACCATATACAGTGATTCATTAGGATCATTGGGTTATGTATGTTCTATTAATGATGTTTTCATGTCTTTAAACACTAAAATATTTTCTTCAAATGGTGCTGTCTTTGTTCATTTTAGCATGTTAAATTGGTGAAAAACCAGGAGCTTCGGGGGGCGTTGCCCCCCTTGTCCCCCCACCAGCCCACCAGGGCACTGGTGGGGGGACCTGGCTGGGGGCCTTCGTCCCCCAGACCCCCGGAAATGTTTTCAGTCTTTTTCATTGTGGTCAAATCACATGCCTGTCTTTGGTATGACTCGGCCAGGGTTTGAACTCACGACCTACCGATCTCAGGGCGGACACTCTAACCACAAGGCCACTGAATGCACATATTGACATGGATGCCCCCCTCACAGATGGATAAAACTTAGAATTGTTGTTCTGTTTTGTTTAGGAAACCTTGGACCTGAAGACATGTAATGTTTTCTGCAGCGTTAATGTTTTTGGTTAATTTTGCACCAAATAATATCAGGAGCTTTCACAAACATTGGTGTAACTTGTCTGACATTGCATGTCAGAGGAGACGTAATGAAGGCTCAACTCAAAACTAAAAAGAAGGGGAAGGGGTGAGGGCCTTGTGAAATCCCACGAGCAGTTTGGGGAGGGATTTTCACAAAACTCAAATATATACTCTGTCAGGTATCAACATTTTAAGGGAACTGATGACAAAGTAATTGTTATTCCTAAATGAATGACAGGGAAAATGTGTCATGCAAGGCAAAAGTGCAGGTGCTTGAGCATTACCAGGGGTCTATCTGTGTTCGTGCCTGTGCGTGGGTTTTCTTTGGGTACTCTTCCAAAATTCCAAAAATTAAGACACTATATAGTGTCTATATTATATATATATATATATATATATATATATATATATATATATATATATATATATATATATATATATATATATATATATATATATATATATATATATATATATATATATATATATATATATATATATATATTCACTACCGTTCAAAAGTTTGGGGTCACCCAAACAATTTTGTGGAATAGCCTTCATTTCTAAGAACAAGAATAGACTGTCGAGTTTCAGATGAAAGTTCTCTTTTTCTGGCCATTTTGAGCGTTTAATTGACCCCACAAATGTGATGCTCCAGAAACTCAATCTGCTCAAAGGAAGGTCAGTTTTGTAGCTTCTGTAACGAGCTAAAGTGTTTTCAGATGTGTGAACATGATTGCACAAGGGTTTTCTAATCATCAATTAGCCTTCTGAGCCAATGAGCAAACACATTGTACCATTAGAACACTGGAGTGATAGTTGCTGGAAATGGGCCTCTATACACCTATGTAGATATTGCACCAAAAAGCAGAAATTTGCAGCTAGAATAGTCATTTACCACATTAGCAATGTATAGAGTGTATTTCTTTCAAGTTAAGACTAGTTTAGAGTTATCTTCATTGAAAAGTACAGTGCTTTTCCTTCAAAAATAAGGACATTTCAATGTGACCCCAGACTTTTGAACGGTAGTGTATATATAAATGTAAATGGTGAATGGTTTTCTATATTTGCCCTGCGATTGGCTCGCCATCAGTCCAGGGTGTACCCCACCTCAGCTGAGACAGGCTCCAGCTCACCTGTGAACCCAATCAGGGCCAGCGGTATCAACAATGGATGGTTAGATGGTTTGCTATTTGGCATGGCGCATCCAAAAATTAGATTGAGTTTCATAAGAAGTCAAACCGTGATTTCCTAAATGGATTTTCCAAACTACAGCGTTTAGGGACAAACATGCAGTTGGTGAAAGGCCAAAACACATGGAAAGATACACTATATTGCCAAAAGTATTTGCCTTGACTCGCATATGAACTTGAAGTGCCATCCCATTCCTAACCCATGGGATTCAATATGATGTCGGTCCACCTTTTGCAGCTATTACAGCTTCAACTCTTCTAGGTATGCTGTCCACAAGGTTGCGGAGTGTGTTTAAAGGAATTTTTCGACCATTCTCTGGTCCAGAAGGCCTGCCTCTCAATCTCCGATCGAATTCATCCCAAAGGTGTTCTATCGGGTTCAGGTCAGGACTCTGTTTTCACCCACACTCTGTCATCTATGTCTTTATGGACCTTGCTTTGTGCACTGGTGCACAGTCATGTTGGAAGAGGAAGGGGCCCGCTCCAAACTGTTCCCACATGGTTGGGAGCATGGGATTGCCCAAAAGGTTTTGGTATCCCGGAGCATTCAAAGTTCCTTTCACTGGAACTAAGGGGCCAAGCCCAACTCCTGAAAAAAAAAACACACCATAATTCCTCCTCCACCAAATTTCACACTCGGCACAATGCAGTCCGAAATGTACCATTCTCCTGGCAACCTCCAAAACCAGACTAGTCCATCAGATGGCCAGATGGAAAAGCATGATTCATCACTCCAGAAAAGGCGTCTCCACTGCTCTAGAGTCCTGTGGCAACGTGTTTTACACCACTGCACCCCACGCTTTGCATTAAACTTGGTGATGTATGGCTTGGAGGCAGCTTGGAGGCCATGGAAACCCATTCAATGAAGCTCTCTGCGTACTGTACGTGGGCTAATTGGAAGGTCACATGAAGTCTGGAGCTCTGTAGCAACTGACTGTGCAGAAAGTGGGCGACCTCTTTGCACTATGCGCTTCAGCATCCACTGACCCCTCTCTGTCAGTTTACGTGGCCTACCACTTGGTGGCTGAGTTGCTGTTGTTCCCAAACTCTTCCATGTTCTTGTAATAAAGCCTACAGTTGACTTTGGAATGTTTAGGAGCGAGGACATTTCACGACTGGATTTGTTGCACAGGTGGCATCCTATGATAGTTCCACGCTGGAACTCACTGAGCTCCTGTGCTTTCACAAATGTTTGTAGAAACAGTCTCCATGCCTAAGTGCTTGATTTTATACACCTGTGGGTAGTGATTAGGACACCTGATTCTGATCATTTGGATGGGTGGCCAAATACTTTTGGCAATATAGTGTATTACTGCTGGTGTGAAAAACTCTGAAATCTTGAAAGATACACCATATCAGGCAACACACGTTCATCATAAAAGCATATTTATCACCCATTATGAACTCATTCTACAATCAAATCTTCATGTTTCCCAAGCCCATTTGAAAAAGCAAGTGGTGAGCACTCGTAGGACGGAGGCACTGTCAGAGACACTAGTTGTGAATGTTCCTCCATCTGTTAGCATCAGTGTTAAATAATTCAATATTATTATTCTTACACAGAGCTCAGTTTCTTTTGCCATAGCGCCATTTTCACAGCTGCACCGCGGCTCCCACAAATGCCAAAACATAATTCTCAGCGTCTTCCTGGCCTCACAGGTGCCTTAGTGTGAGTGAGTGAGACAGAGAGAGTTAAGGAGGGAAAAGAGCAAAAGAGCAAAGGAAAAAAAATATGCTTTAATGGATTTATGCAAATGACGGTAGAGTGGTAATCCTCGGGCTATATCCCACCAGAGATGTGAACCTCACAGCTGTGTACAACAGGGGATCCAAAGCGCATATTTCCTTTCCGCCTGTACACACAAAGCTCTGATAGCTATACGTCCCTGTCCATAGAGTGTGAATTAAGTTTCTTCGCCATGCCCACACCCCCCACTCAACATCACACACCTGGCTTGTTTTCCAACCCTGATCCTCATTTCCCTGCCTATGAGCGGATGGCAGGCACAAAGCTAGAGTTTATCAGAAAGCTCACTTGTTGCATTTACAAGCTGTACCTCGGCTTGTCTCCAATGTTTTGGTTGTATTTTTTTATTTAATGCACGGTTATAGGTTGGTAGGTGCTTTTAAATTCACTGACGCGAGGGATATCCCTAACCCGTTCGTCAAACAACACTCCCCCCCCCACTCCGATGGCAAGCATCCGCAAAACTACCCACAACCCCCTGCTGCTTGTTTACAGCAACCACAGAGGGAGGGGGATAGTAGCATGGCTCACAGGAAGGGCGGGCTGCAGACAAGACAGTGGGAGAGAGAAAAAAAGGAGGGGATGCACAAGATTTTTGTGAATTTTCACTGGATGGTTGAACTTAACCCAAAAAACAAGAAACAATATGTCTGCACTGATTTCATCCAAAGGCAATCAGCATAGTCCAACAGCAGAACTGTGACGTCTCACCAGCAGGGCAGCATCCAAGAATGATTAACTTAAAAGTACCAGTCGAGTGGAAAAACAAGTTGCCTCTATATTGAAGTTTTTATCATATATTGTATATCTGATGTATGACACCGAAAGGCTTACAAAGTTTGCGAGATAATAGATATGATTAAAATAGTATTAATTTCAAAGAGATTCCTGAGCCATTTGAGAGACAACGAGCAAGCCAATCACGTGATCGCGTGACATAGCGGTACAAACTATAGAGCCCTTCATCACCAACAACAATACAAATTATGCAGACTTTGTGAGAACCAACAACGATTATGTTGGGCAAAATCATGATCCAGAAACTTATATTTAGATGTTCCTAAATATCTTCTCACCCCATTCTACAGAGGCACTATAGAGAGCCTACTGACCAACTGCATCTCTGTCTGGACTGGAGCCTGCAGTGCCTCAGACTGGAAGTCTCGGCAGAGAGTGGTGAGGACGGCGGAAACGATCATCAGGACTCCTCTTCTTCCTATCCAGGAGATCGAAAAAAGCCGCTGCCTGACCAGGGCTCAGAAAATCTGTAGAGATTCCTCCTACCCCTTCCAAGGACAGTTTTCACTACTGGACTCTAGAAAGAGGTTCCGCAGCCTCCGTAGCAGAACCTCCAGGTTCTGTAACAGCTTCTTCCCTCAGGCCATAAGACTCTTGAACACATCATAATAATCCCTTCAATTCCCCCCAAAAACGTATTAACTCGCTGGAATATAAAGACAACATAACATATATCCATACACGTGGATGCAAATGCAAAAGTGCAATATATTTATCTGTACAGTAATCTACTTATTTATATCTGCACCTTATTGCTCTTTTATCCAGCACTACCATGAGCTAATGCAACAACATTTTCTTCTTATCTGTACTGTAAAGTTCAAATTTGAATGACAATAAAAGGAAGTCTAAGTCTATAAGGAGGATGAAATACAAGTTTCAGAATCTCTGCTAAACAGATCCAGCTTTAGTGAAACACTAAGTATCATGTAGCAGTATTGCTAAGTTCTAAACGTTAAATACAAACTACAAACATAATAAAACGATCGCTTACTGTACGATGTCTGCTCTCACTGTGATGACAACTGATATGATGTCCATATCTTCCCGAATTAATCATGATGCACATGAAGGGTTAACAAGGAAAAGTCTCCCTGCTGACCCTGTCTTCGGTTGTGTATGTCTGTCTCCATCTCCGGGTATACGTTGAATATCACAGATGAACAACTTCTAGATTCATGGCTTCATCCTCCTAATATCCAGTTGCGAGGCATGATTTTTAATCTAGAATAACTTTGACGGTTGCCGACCCCTGAACTAGGTGGAGTGGGTGTCTATAAGAGGCTGTGCTGTCTTTGTCATCTGCATGGCGTCGCAAGGTAAACTGGTCCATGGTTATGTTTCAAAAATATATTTCAATAAGTTGTTATGGATGGAACACAAATACTGCTGTTTCACGTGGATGTGTGGTACGGTCAAAACCCAGATGGCAAAGCCTGAGTGAGCCATACGGGAGTCTCTGACCATAAGTGTTGGATGCTTAGGCTGGGCTTGTAAGGCCAATCAAAGGCAAGCAATTCAATCACCCAATGTTTGACAAAACTGATGTTGGAACATAACACCGCCGCTCTCGCGGGGAAGGAGTCTCATTTAGTATATGAGGTAGAACATCACATATTTGATATAGTCAAGATCACAGGAGGTAGCAAACTCTGTAAGAACAATGACTGCTGGGAATACCCAACATGCCTTCTTTAACGTCCAACCAAAGACTAACGAACAAAGCGTCAAACACATAAAGCTATAGTCATAAAAATTAATTACTCCCTCCTCGCTCTGTGCACTTAACAGGCTTATTTAAACATTTCTAAAAGTGTCAATGAAAAGGAGCTTTCACATTTCTGTATACAGACTGGATGTTAATGCATATATGGTCATGTGATTCGTATGGCACGGGTATGAGCAATCGGTGAAGCGTGTGTTGACTCAGAAACAATTTAACTAAGAATTTGTCCCCACCCGAAAATCCAGCTTTCAAGAAGTTTATTTTATACCAAAAAGTGGCATAAAGGTATAAAGTCAAGTTTGCACTATGTCATAATAAATAACTTTAGGCAAATTCTCTAATTACGAATGTTAGTTGTTCAAACTACACACAACTTCAAATGACACACTGTCACACAGACAACCCTGCACAGACATACTCCAATTCAATTAAAATGTACTTTGGAGGCCTAATGGAAATTGATCAGTGATTTAGATCAACTCAGGTTAATCCAATTAATCAATGCTTGCTGATTGGGATGGTGGCAGATGGAGAAAATAAAATGCATCTCCTTTGGTCCCAACTGTCCTCTGCAGACCAAGGATAACCTATATCAACACCCAAGGTTCAAACGGAATTTTAAACTGGTGAGTCACCTTCAGGTGTGCTTGCTTGTAGTGCTGGGGGACCAGATTTGGTACTTTTATTGGTACCACCAAGTACCAATTCACGCAAAATCAAACGGCACCGATTTTCGATACTTGGGTTGCACGTGACTTATTGTCCGATGGCAGACTCGCACCGGCACATGTCACCTCCCTCAAGGTCAAGAGTAGTAAACCAATGGCTCAGGAGCTAGCTGTAGCTCTTTTGATGACTACATCTTGCTCGCAGATAAATGATACCATCGTAAAACATTCGTTTTAATCCATTCATCGATTCTCTATCACTTGAGTTCACGCCAGAGTTCGGCTCCAGCTACCTGCAAGGCCTAGAGGGGAAATGCACTTTTTTTGTTCACATTTTGAGTAAAAAAAGGTTCGGTATCAGACTGGGCTCCTGGGGAGGGGTCCAGACTGAGTCTAATAAAAAAAAACAGCTATAAGCACACATAAACATGTTACATAGAATCCACAAAACTTGCAACAGAGGGGAGAGAGTGGGGTCTACGGTGGCAGGCTGCTGCTATCTAAAGCGCTGCTCAGCCGTCCATTACCCCTACAATGTGGGGTGAAGCGTCGGAAGCGTGGGATTGGGGGTAGGGAATGTGTGTGTGGTGTGTATTTTTCAGGGATGCTTGTGTGTGGGAAATCCTGTTCTGTGACCTTGGTGCTCTTGCAACCCCCAGTCAGTCCAAAGTCAGTTTGTTGTGTGTTTGCTGCGCTGTCCTTCGGGAGAGTCTCGAAGCCAGGGAAACAATCCAAGTTAGAATGTTTTGTTTGCGAGCGAAAATAACATTTGCTTTTCAATCTAAATTGTCTATCACTGGTCCTCAAATTCATCCTGCAGGGTAGAAGGTCCGATGTTATCCAAATCACAAGAGAGTCCACAATTCTGCCCACATCCTCCAATCATTTGTGGCAATTTTAGGGTACTTTGAAGGCTGCCAGCATCTTCCAATTTGTCGACAAACCAGAGCAACGCTTACTCCAATCAGCAGATGTCCTGTTGTCATAATTCCGAATAGGTCGGTATCTTCAACGTCCTCGACTAGCGGCACCGTGATCACTTCCTGTGTGCCGATGTTTATATCATCAACTCATTCCTCGCTTCCCTGCTCCCTGTAAGTGTATTATAAATCATAAATCATGCCTCTCACCTGGACAGAAGGTGGCTGTTGATATAATCTGACGAGTTGGGAGACGTTGAGAGCCATACAGGACTTGGAACTGGCGAGGACTACACAAAAAGCACTTGTTCCCCACCACTCCTTTTCTTAGTGAGGATTATGAGACATTCTTCATCTACATGGGAATATATGAACATCCCAGCAGTCTGCATCTTAATGACAGCAGATCTTATATAGTAAGTGATGTTTTCTTATGTTTGTTGGCTCTCTTAAAGTGTGCAATGAGCTGAAATTAGTGATGAAAAAAATAATAAAAGCAAACTTTGAGATGCATTTTTGAAATTAATACAAACACACACACACATATATGTTACTCTCACAACAGCTGCTTTAAAACACGCCTGGCCAAATGTGGCAATTAGTATTAGCACCTTTGCTTCAAACTCAGGTAAACAAACCCTTTATTTATTGAATCAAAAATACTGAAATTCCACGACATAGTGAATTTGCAAAAGGGCTAAAACTATACACAAAGCAAACTATAATCTGCTACCCAAGAATATACAACAATTCTTCTCAACAAAAGAGGGGAATTATAATCTTAGAGAAAAATTTAATTTAAAACATTTGTACGCAGTAAATTGTATAGTGCCCATTTATTGTCAATGGGGAGAAAATTCCGGGAAATTCCGGGAAAATCAGGAATTTTGGGGAAGGGAAAACATGTTTTGTGTTTGATATATGGGAGAGTAGTGTGTGTGGAGGGTTGAAAGGTCGGAATCGGGTTTAAAAATGGTGCAAAATTTGATGAATTTAGAGCGCTGTAGAACTATGACTATGTCAATTCATTTGAAAGGGGATTTCTTGGAAATGTGGGAATTTTTTAAAATAATGATACTAGCACATTTGTCCTAGATGATATTAATGGGTTGGTGTTAGACGTTTTGGAATCGGCTGAAAAATGTTGACGTAGTAACAGTTTGACTTGAGAATGGGTATTTCGGAATTCCTGGAATTTCTGGAAAACCGTGAATTTTTACAAGAAAAAAAAGTAAGAGCGTTTGTTGTCCCAACTAAGAGGAATGTTTTGAAGGTGGAATGGTCAAAAACGGTTGAAAAATGTGAACCGGGAAAACTTTCCAGGAAAATTCCAGGAATTTTTTTTGAACTTGGAAAATGGGAGGTTTTTTTGTCCAGGGTGAGTGGAGTGTGTGGATGTTGGAACGGTTCATATCGGTTAAGAAACGTGGGATATGGAGTAGATTGTATAATGCCCATTCATTGTCAACGGAGAGAAAATACCGGGAAATTCTGGGGAAACCTGGAATTTTGGGGAAGGGAAAACAAGAGAGTAGTGTGTGTGGATGGTTGTAAGATCGGAATTGGGTTTAAAAATGGTGCGAATTTTGGATAATTTAGGGCACTGTAGAACTATGAATGAATGAATTCATTTGAATGGGAATTTCCTGGAAATGAAAGGAATTACGGGAATTTTGGAAATATTGATACTAGCACAATTGTCTTAGATGATGTGAATGGGTTTGTGCTAGACGTTTTGGAATCGGTTGAATAATGTTGACGTAGTAACAGTTTCACTTGAGAATGGGTATTTCGTAATTCCTGGAATTTCGTGAAAAACTGGGAATTTGTCCGAAAAAAAAACCGAGCATCTGCACACTTAAGACCTTCAGTATATCAGTATGTGGAATTAAATTATGGAATAGATAGATAGTAATGTATTGATTCCTTCAGGAGAGTTCCCTCAGGATTTTTTTTATTTTTTATGTGTATTTATTAATTTTTTTTGATAGATAATGTGGATAGATAATAATGAATGGATTAAGCAAATAAATCAAACAATGTACTAATATAATCCACTTCAAGAAACTCTTCAAACTTCAAATTTTTACAAAGTACAAAGAAGAAGAACCATGATAAACATTCTGAATTTATCTCATCCATCCATTAATTTTCAATATAGTCTTACTCATCTCACCATATGTAATATAACTTAGTTCACCAAGTATTATTTATGTATTTATTTATTTTTATTGTTATTACTTATGGAGTATATTGTGAATAAATTGAGAACAAGAAGTGAACAAAAGTTTTAGCAACTTCTTTGTAAAGGAAAAGGGGTAGGATTAAATAAACTCTGCTTCTTCCGACTCTTTTTCGAACACGTTGAATAGAGAAACTGGAAATTGTGATGTATCATGTTGTATGCATGCATGTTCGAAATAAACTCAAACTCAACTAAACTCAACATTTGAATAATAAGCATTTAAATCTGCACAAGGAGTTATAAAAAAGTGGCAGGTAATAATATAGTTGTTACACCTGTCCTGCTGTTCGGTCCGGTGCAGACTGCAGTCGAGGAGCACAGGGAAGACGTTCCCTTCAGGGTCAATGCCATTTAAATGCCTTTTAATATATATTTTAACCTTGTAAAATTGTTATTTGACTGTGAGTGTTTAACGTATTGTAAGATAGTCTGTTAAAATAAAGCCAATATTGACATTTTTCGTAGTTATTTGGAAAAGTATCGATATACATTTTGGTACCGGTACTAATTTATTGGTATCGGGACAACCCTAGTACCAGGACATGTGCCGAATGCCCTTAAAAGAACAATCAAACAGGTATAGTATTGTGGTCTCCACTTTTCAAAACAGCTTGTTTTGTGCAATGTGGCACAGACATAAAGCATCAAAATGTAAGATTTAGAATCAAGACAAATGAGTGAGTGAATAAATGGTGTGGCTTAAAAATGGTTTCAATCACATTATAGGGTGAGTAAAAATAATTCTGCCGTGTGCAGCGACAACGTTCCATGCAATAATAATGCCGCTGACTAAGCCACAAATGCCAATAAAAACAACTGGTCAGATAGTCTTAGGTCCCCCTTTTAGTGACCACACACTTGTGCAAAAGTGTCCCTAATGAATATATTTATGGATTTATAATTTGGTTATGGCTTCCCACAGATACAGGCGCGGCGAGATTAAAGGAGAGAGCGAGGAGCGGCGGTGGATAGAACAGGAACAACAGGAAATGAGAGAGGAAATAAGAGCCGATTGCATGGAAGACCACCATACTGTGGCTAATTAACCAAACTATTTGACCTTTCCGGATCGCAAAGCGTGGCTCCGTCTCCTCTCATCTGCACGTGCCACAAATCTCTTCGAGGTTGCTTGATGCCGGAAACAAAGATGCGACATTCCTCACAAGAACAATATCTGAATAAGGAACGGTACTCTTTGTTGGTGTATTTTTGGTTTACCACAGTACTTTTTTAATACGATGTAAAGCAGTGTTTTTCAACTTTTTTTTTTGAGCCAAGGCACATTTTCTGAGTTGAAAAAATCCGGAGGCACACCACCAGCAGAAATCGTTAAAAAACAAAACTCAGTTGACAGTAAAAAGTCGTTGTCGCAATTGTTGGATATGACTTTAAAGGCCTACTGAAAGCCACTACTAGCGACCACGCAGTCTGATAGTTTATATATCAATGATGAAATCTTAACATTGCAACACATGCCAATACGGCCGGGTTAACTTATAAAGTGACATTTAAAATTTCCCGGGAAATATCCGGCTGAAACGTCGCGGTATGATGACGTATGCGCGTGACGAAGTCAGTTTAACGGAAGTTATGGTACCCCGTAGAATCCTATACAAAAAGCTTTGTTTTCATTTCATAATTCCACAGTATTCTGGACATCTTTTGCAATTTGTTTAATGAACAATGAAGGCTGCAAAGAAGACAGTTGTAGGACTACAGCAACACAACCAGGAGGACTTTGTTGGAGAGCAGACGCGCTAGCCGCCGACCTCACCTTGACTTCCTACGTCTCCGGGCCGCCAAACACATCGGGTGAAGTCCTAGGTCCTTCCGCCGATCGCTGGAACGCAGGTGAGCACGGGTGTTGATGAGCAGATGAGGGCTGGCTGGCGTAGGTGGAGAGCTAATGTTTTTAGCATAGCTCTGTGCGGTCCGGTTGCTAAGTTAGCTTCAATGGCGTCGTTAGCACAGCATTGTTAACCTCCGCCAGCCTGGAAAGCATTAACCGTGTATTTACATGTCCACAGTTTAAAAGTATTGTTGATTTTCTATCTATCCTTCCAGTCAGGGGTTTATTTTTTTTTGTTTCTATATGCAGTTAAAGCACGATGCTATCACGTTAGCTCGTAGCTAAAGCATTTCACCGATGTATTGTCGTGGAGATAAAAGGCACTGAATGTCCATTTCGCGTTCTCGACTCTCATTTTCAAGAGGATATAGTATCCCAGGTGGTTTAAAATACAAATCCGTGATCCACAATAGAAAAAGGAGAAAGTGTGGAATCCAATGAGTCAGCTTGTACCTAAGTTACAGTCAGAGCGAAAAAAAATATGTATTTCACTGCATTGTAGTCCGTCACTCTAACGTTCCACGTCCACGGATCTTTCATCCTCGCTCCAATTAATGGGGTAATGGTCCGAATCGCTCTAGCTGCGTTGAAAACAATAGGAAAATATGAGGGAGTGAACAACTGACAACGTCACGCTACTTCCGGTAGGGGCAAAGTTTTTTTTATCAGAGACCAAAAGTTGCGAACTTTATCGACGTTGTTCTATACTAAATCCCTTCAGCAAAAATATGGCAATATCGCAAAATGATCAAGTATGACACATAGAATGGATCTGCTATTCCCGTTTAAATAAAAAAAAATCATTTCAGTAGGCCTTTAAACCATATGCATCAATATAGCTCTTGTCTCAAAGTAGGTGTACTGTCACCACCTGTCACATCACGTCATAACTTATTTTGAGTTCTTTGCTTTTTTTAGTTCTTTTCTTGCACTCCTATTTTGGTGGCTTTTTCTCTTTTTTTGGTATTTTCCTGTAGTAGTCTCATGTCTTCCTTTGAGCGATATTTCCCACTTTGTTTTAGCAATCAACAATATTTCAGTTGTTTTTATCCTTTTTTAAGGGGACATTGTTGATTGTCATGTCATGTTCGGATGTACATCGTGGATGCCGTCTTTGCTCCACGGTAAGTCTTTGCTGTCGTCCAGCATTCTGTTTTTGTTTACTTTGTAGCCAGTTCAGTTTTAGTTTCCTTCTGCATAGCCTTCCCTAAACTTCAATGCCTTTTCTTAGGGGCACTGACCTTTTCTTTATTTTTGGTTTAAGCATTAGACACCTTTTTACCTGCACACTGCCTCCCGCTGTGTCCGACATCTACAAAGCAATTAGCTACCTGCTCCCACCTACTGATATGGAAGAGTATTACACAGTTACTCTGCCGAGCTCTAGACAGCACAGACACACAACAACAACAAATTATTTGCAGACTATAATTGATGGTTTGCAAAAAATATTTTTAACCCAAATAGGTGAAATTAGATAATCTCCCATGGCACACCAGACTGTATCTCAGTGGTTGAAAAACACAGATGTAAAGGACTTGTCTCTTTGAAATTATGGTTAGAAAATCAAGGGTTTGGTAGCTCAATGGCTTACAAAGGTCACATTTTCTCCAACTTTACACGCTGCACTGCAAAAACTGAAATCTAAGTAAGATTAAATATCTCAAATAAGGGTGATATTTGCTTATTTTCTGTCTGATAAGATAATTCTTCTCACTAAGCAGATTTTATGTTAGAGTTTTTTACATATTTTAAGTGTTTTGGTCCTAAATGATCTCAGTAAGATATTACAGCTTGTTGCTGAGATTTGATGACCTATATTGGGTAAAACATGCTTGAAACTAGAATATCAACTGTTGCAAAGCTGTGTCACCAACATTCACACGTATAAAATTGCTTTTTCAAAGTAATAATTTATTATTTCAAGCATAAAATAAAAAACACAATTGTGTCTCATAATTTAACTGACATTTAATACTTAAACATTTAACATGTGACATTTCAAAACAATTTTGAACAGAAATAGTTCATGTACATTCAGATAAATTCTTCAAAATTACAATAAAAAAAATGTGGCCGGGGCCGGGCTGTACACACATATATATATGTATATATATATATATATATATATATATATATATATATATATATATATATATATATATATATATATATATATATATATATATATATATATATATATATATATATATATATATATATATATATATATATATATATATATACATATATATATATATATATATATATATATATATATATATATATATATATATATATATATATATATATATATATATATATATATATATATATATATATGTACACACATATATATATATGTATATATATATATATATATATATATATATATATATATATATATTCCTTGCTCACTAATTGACTGAAAGAGCACGCACTTGGTGTGATGATGTCATGTTATCGTTGGGAAAATGCATTTTTAGACAATATGATTTGCATGAGCTTTGCCTTTTTGCCTTTCCATTAATACAAATTAACTAGTTTTTAGTTAGTGTAAGTTTGCTGGTTTCAAGAAATGTAATGCCGAGCGCATATCATTATGTCAAGATAATGGCACTAGCATTTACTTCATTTAAGAATATTTTTCAACATATTGAGAAAAAAGGTCTCATATTTGTTTTGGCTATCAAGAAAAGTGCACTTGTTATTAGTGAGAATATACTTATTTTAAGGTATTTTGTGTTCATTGAGGTTAGCTAATTTTACTTGTTTTGGAAGGTCTTGACAAGCCAAATTTTCTTGTTCTATTGGCAGATAATTTTGCTTAGTTCAAGTATAATACCCCTCATTTTTGTATTTTTTTCCTTGTTTTTGAACACTGACTTTTCGCAGTGTGAGAGCAGCTCAAACAACAGAGGGGTGCTTGAGAGATAAATGGAACCTTTTTGGACTTCATAAACTCGTCTAAACACTTTTTCCATTTTATTTCCCAGGCAAACTCGATTATGTCGTCCTCTGGACACTGGGTCAATTGGTAAATGAAGCCACCCTAAAAAGTGATGCCGGGCTCTGGATGAAATATGGATGAGGCTGTGTCGGCACAGCAGGTGTGTCAAGAGTGATTTAATATGAGGAAGGCGACGTGCGCCTAGGATGAAGATTACCGAAGAGGGCGCGGGCGGACAGGGTGACTTTTGACCTTCCAATGGAAGTCGCTCTACTCGACCAAACATACGAAAGATGTCTCCGTCAGCCATGCGGATCCAGAGGTGACATCATATCTCACCCTAATCTGTCACTCTCGTGCACACTTATCCCTTGATTGGTGCGTGAATGTTGATCACTGAGAAAGAATGCAAGCTAAAAGGCCAGAAATAGAACACAAACAAAAATATTAATTATGTTACAAATATGTAGGGTCTCATATACAAAACCCAAAACCAGTGAAGTTGGCACGTTGTGTAAATGGTAAATAAAAACAGAATACAAAAATTTGCAAATCCTTTTCAACTTATATTCAATTGAATAGACGGCAAAGACAAGATATTTAATGTTCAAACTGACAATGTTCAAGTATTTATATATATATATATATATATATATATATATATATATATATATATATATATATATATATATATATATATATATATATATATATATATATATATATATATATATATATATATATATATGGCTAGAATTAATTGAAAGTGAAGTATTTATTTTACATATATATATATATATATATATATATATATATATATATATATATATATATATATATATATATATATATATATATATATATAAGAAATACTTGAATTTCAGTGAATTCTAGCTATGCTATAAATATATTTATTAATGTAGGAATATTAATTCATCATCCAAATGAGAAGATATAAACATCTCATTAGTCAGCTTCCAACTGAGAGCAGACATGGTACAGTAAGTGACTGTTTTATAATGATCTCAGTTTGTATTTCTTGTTTAGCACCGAGCAATAATCCTACTTGCTGGATCTTCTTATCGCTCAGCTTCTAAAACCTGTAGCTCATCCTCCTTATGTTCAGGCTAAAACATATATACGGGGAATCATTTGTCCCAAAGTAGTAATTGTTGGCGTTCATAAAAGTCTGCATGCATTAGAAGTGCAATCATTGAACATCACTTTTTGTCTGTTCGTCAACAGGTTACTTTCTTTAAGTTTGATGGGAACATGCCATGTTTTTTTGGTAAACCTGCAACCTACACTGCAAAAAGTCAGTGTTCAAAAACAAGAAACAAAAATACAAAAATGAGGGGTATTTTATTTGAACTAAGCAAAATTATCTGCCAATAGAACAAGAAAATTTGGCTTGTCAAGACTTTCCAAAACAAGTAAAATTAGCTAACCTCAATGAACCCAAAAATACCTTAAAATAAGTATATTCTCACTAATAACAACTGTACTACTATATGAGTACGTATTTTCTATTGTTTCATTGAAAATAAAACAGCAAAGTCCATTTAGCTGTCATAATCTTATGTATGGCCGCCGGGATGCCCAAAATGTCCATAACACGCCCAGCCGAGTCCCACGGGGACGGGGGATAAAAGTTGGAAAAGTCGGCGAAAGTCCCAAATATGTTAAATATACCTACCCAGGTTCGAGTCCCACGAGTCCCGCCGCGAGCCGGGATGCCCAAAATGTCCAAAATGTCCAAAACGTCCCACGGGAAGGCGGGGAGAAAAGTGAGAAATGTCGGTAAAATTTTCAAAAATCACACCCGGGTTCGAGTGCCACAAGTCTTAAGACTTGTGGCACTCCATGTGGGACTCGAACCTGGGTAGGTATTTTGAAAATTTTTGGGACTTTTGCCGACTTTTCCAACTTTTATCCCCCCCTCCCCGTGGGACTCGGCTTGGTGTATTTTGAACATTTTTGGGACTTTTGCCGACTTTTCCAACTTTTATCCCCCCTCCCCGTGGGACTCAGCTGGGTGTGTTATGGACATTTTGGGCATCCCGGGACTTTTGCGGCCGGCGGCGGGACTTGTGGGACTCGAACCTGGGTAGGTATTTTGAACATTTTTGGGGACTTTTGCCGACTTTTGCCGATTTTTCTCACTTTTCTCCCCCATTTCCCGTGGGACTTAGCTGGGCGCGTTTTGGGCATTTTTTGCATCCCGGGACTTGTGCGGCCGGCGGCGGGACTCGTAAGACTGGAACCCGGGGAGGTGTTTTGGACACAATTGGGACTTTTGACCATTTTGGCCGCCTTTTCCCCTCTTCTTCCCCGCCTTCCTGTGCACCATTGCTGGGTGTGTTTTGGACATTTGGACAAAAATAGTTTCAAGCATGTTTTACTCAATATAGGTCATCAAATCTCAGCAACAAGCTGTAATATCTTACTGAGATCATTTAGGACCAAAACCCTTAAAACAAGTAAAACACTCTAACATAAAATCTGCTTAGTGAGAAAAATGATCTTATCAGACAGAAAATAAGCAAATATCACCCTTATTTGAGATATTTAATCTTACTTAGATTTCAGTTTTTGCAGTGTAACTTAAAATAAACCAACTCAACAATATGTATTGGCCTCATTGTTAGCGGACCACATGATCAACAATTTGGTGCCACTTCAAGCTGAGCGACTGAAAAGCTGCCATAAAAGGCACAAAGTGTGTCCCCTCTTTCCGCCGGCTTGCTAGCTAATCATTTCTTATCACCCTTTATCCTCAGTCACCCCGACACCAACATGGGTGTTGCTTTTGTTCAGTGTGTGCATGCAAAAGCATAGGTGTGTGTGTGTGTGTTGGAACCCAGCATCATTTCTATATCCGTTGAGCAAGTTTCACTCCTCGGTAACGTGAACACACAGTAACAAGAAGGAACGCATTAGAAACCGGAGGAAGTGCCAAGCTACTTACTGTGTGCATAAAATATCACTCTCTGCTTGGCCTAACCTCTGAGTACACACCACGGCCATTAAACCTCAATCTCCTGTTTACACCTCATAAACAATATGAGCAGAACCAACAGCTACACTAATGTTTCAGACTCCACAAATAGTACCACAACACACTTTATAGAGAATAATGATAGTTTTTGCGGGCAGAAAATAATGCAAAGTACATATAAATGACAAATGAAATGGATATATGAACATTTGACATTATTGGGGACCCTTGTTGGGGAGGTAGGGAAGGGAGAGCCAAACAGACGCCACCTTCATACTTTATGGGTTTGTTCTTGAATTTAATAGTGTTTCTTACCTTCTTTATCAAAGTGCTGGCAGTTGCAACTTTCCGAACTCCCATGGTGGCTGTCATGACGAGGGGTTTTTCGCAGCTTACTGCGAGGATTGTTCTCCCGGGATGCAATCGGACTATACTGGACAAGGCCTGAAGGTAGGAATATTATTTAATTATTCAAACTCAAAGTACTACAAAACGCGCTCAAGGCGAAGGCAAGTTTAACGCAGGAAACAAAAGCTAAGACTTAGCATAAACTATGGACATGAACCATGAAACTAAAAACATGAAAAAACTCACTAAACTGTGGCTTGAAACCAATAGAAAGAACTATGGACATGAAACAAAAAGACTAACTGGACACGGCATGAACTATGGCAAGAAAAGTCCAAACAGAGCAAAAATAATGCCTCGGATTAGAGACAGGTGAGTGTCCCCAACACCAGAGGCAGGTGAAAACAATAAGTAACCATGGTAAAAAACAAGGGTGCACAAAAACAGGAACTAAGGGAGTCCAAAAACAAACAGAACATAACTAAACAGAACACGATCCGGACAACGGATCATAACAGTGGCTTAGTTTGCAGTTGTGGTATAATCAGGAGGGTTTTTATTTTATTTTTATTAAATTTACAGACAGACATAGTTTTGTATGTCATTATTGTTTGTTTTGTTAATATCAGAGTCAGTTCTGCAAAAAGGTCATCCCTGGAAGCACACAGCTTATGGACAGGGACCCACAGTTGAAATACACATCATCATATAATATACAAAATACAATACAATTAGGGATGTCCGACAATGTTGGACTACCGATATTATTGGCCGATAAATGCTTTAAAATGTAATATCTGAAATTATCGGTATTGGTTTAAAAATGATCAGTATCGGTTTCAAAAAGTAAAATGTATGAGTTTTTAAAACCGCTGTGTACACGGACGTAGGGAGGAGTACGGAGCGCCAATAAACCTTGAAGGCACTGCCTTTGCGTGCCGGCCCAGTCACATAATAGCTACAGCTTTTAACACACACACACACACACAAGTGAATGCCATGCATACTTGGTCAACAGCCATACAGATCACACTGAGGGTGACCGTGTAAACAACTTTAACACTGTTACAAATATGTGCCACACTGTGAACCCACACCAAACAAGAATGACAAACACATTTCGGGAAAACATCCGCACCGTAAGACAACAGAACAAATACCCAGAACTCCTTGCAGCACTAACTCTTCCGGGACGCTATAATAGACTTTTGACAAGATTAAGAAAGTTTGATCATATTATGCCTGTACTGTATATACATATATACCTATATACAGTATATATACCTATACTGGCTCACCTGCACTGGCTTCCTGTGCACTTAAGATGTGATGTTAAGGTTTTACTACTTACGTATAAAATACTACACGGTCTAGCTCCAGCCTATCTTGCTGATTGTATTGTACCATATGTCCCGGCAAGAAATCTGCGTTCAAAGAACTCCGGCTTATTAGTGATTCCCAGAGCCCCAAAAAAGTCTGCGGGCTATAGAGCGTTTTCTATTGGGGCTCCAGTACTATGGAATGTCCTCCCGGTAACAGTTAGAGATGCTACCTCAGTAGAAGCATTTAAGTCCCATCTTAAAACTCATTTGTATACTCTAGCCTTTAAATATACCCCCTATTTAGACCAGTTGATCTGCCGTTTCTTTTCTTTTCTCCTCTGCCCCCCTCTACCTTGTGGAGGGGGGGGCAGAGGTCCGGTGGCCATGGATGAAGTGCTGGCTGTCCAGAGTCGGGACTCGGGGTGGACCGCTCGCCTATGCATCGGTTGGGGACATCTCTGCACTGCTGACCCGTCTCCGCTCAGGATGGTCTCCTACTGGCCCCACTATGGACTGGACTCTCACTATTATGTTAGATCTACTATGGACTGGACTCTCACTCTTATGTTAGATCCTCTATGGACTGGACTCTCACACTATTATGTTAGATCCACTATGAACTGGACTCTCATACTATTATGTTGGATCCACTATGGACTAGACTCTCACAATATTATGCTAGATCCACTATGGACTGGACTCTCACACTATTATGCTAGATCCACTATGGACTGGACTCTCACTATTATGTTAGATCCACTATGGACTGGACTCTCACTATTATTCTAGATCCACTATGGACTGGACTCTCACTATTATGTTATATCCACTATGGACTGGACTCTCACTATTATTCTAGATCCACTATGGACTGGACTCTCACTATTATGTTAGATCCACTATGGACTGGACTCTCACTATTATGTTAGATCCACTATGGACTGGACTCTCACTATTATGTTAGATCCACTATGGACTGGACTTTCACTATTATGTTAGATCCACTATGGACTGGACTCTCACACTATTATGTTACATCCACTATGGACTGGACTCTCACACTATTATGCTAGATCCACTATGGACTGGACTCTCACTATTATGTTTGATCCACTATGGACTGGACTCTCACTATTATGTTTGATCCACTATGGACTGGACTCTCACTATTATGTTAGATCCACTATGGACTGGACTTTCACTATTATGTTAGATCCACTATGGACTGGACTCTCACACTATTATGCTAGATCCACTATGGACTGGACTCTCACTATTATGTTTGATCCACTATGGACTGGACTCTCACTATTATGTTAGATCCACCATGGACTGGACTCTCACTATTATGTTACATCCACTATGGACTGGACTCTCACTATTATGCTAGATCCACTATGGACTGAACTCTCACTATTATGTTAGATCCACTATGGACTGGACACTCACTATTATGTTAGATCCACTATGGACTGGACTCTCACTATTATGCTAGATCCACTATGGACTGAACTCTCACTATTATGTTAGATCCACTATGGACTGGACTCTCACTATTATGTTAGATCCACTATGGACTGGACTCTCACTATTATGTTAGATCCACTATGGACTGGACTCTCACTATTATGCTAGATCCACTATGGACAGAACTCTCACTATTATGTTAGATCCACTATGGACTGGACTCTCACTATTATGTTAGATCCACCATGGACTGGACTCTCACTATTATGTTAGATCCACTATGGACTGGACTCTCACTATTATGCTAGATCCACTATGGACTGGACTCTCACTATTATGCTAGATCCACTATGGACTGGACTCTCACTATTATGTTGGATCCACTATGGACTGGACTTTCACTATTATGTTAGATCCACTATGGACTGGACTCTCACTATTATGTTAGATCCTCTATGGACTGGACTCTCACACTATTATGTTAGATCCACTATGGACTGGACTCTCATACTATTATGTTGGATCCACTATGGACTAGACTCTCACAATATTATGCTAGATCCACTATGGACTGGACTCTCACACTATTATGCTAGATCCACTATGGACTGGACTCTCACTATTATGTTAGATCCACTATGGACTGGACTCTCACTATTATTCTAGATCCACTATGGACTGGACTCTCACTATTATGTTATATCCACTATGGACTGGACTCTCACTATTATTCTAGATCCACTATGGACTGGACTCTCACTATTATGTTAGATCCACTATGGACTGGACTCTCACTATTATGTTAGATCCACTATGGACTGGACTCTCACTATTATGTTAGATCCACTATGGACTGGACTTTCACTATTATGTTAGATCCACTATGGACTGGACTCTCACACTATTATGTTACATCCACTATGGACTGGACTCTCACACTATTATGCTAGATCCACTATGGACTGGACTCTCACTATTATGTTTGATCCACTATGGACTGGACTCTCACTATTATGTTTGATCCACTATGGACTGGACTCTCACTATTATGTTAGATCCACTATGGACTGGACTTTCACTATTATGTTAGATCCACTATGGACTGGACTCTCACACTATTATGCTAGATCCACTATGGACTGGACTCTCACTATTATGTTTGATCCACTATGGACTGGACTCTCACTATTATGTTAGATCCACCATGGACTGGACTCTCACTATTATGTTACATCCACTATGGACTGGACTCTCACTATTATGCTAGATCCACTATGGACTGAACTCTCACTATTATGTTAGATCCACTATGGACTGGACACTCACTATTATGTTAGATCCACTATGGACTGGACTCTCACTATTATGCTAGATCCACTATGGACTGAACTCTCACTATTATGTTTGATCCACTATGGACTGGACTCTCACTATTATGTTAGATCCACTATGGACTGGACTCTCACTATTATGTTAGATCCACTATGGACTGGACTCTCACTATTATGTTAGATCCTCTATGGACTGGACTCTCACACTATTATGTTAGATCCACTATGGACTGGACTCTCATACTATTATGTTGGATCCACTATGGACTAGACTCTCACAATATTATGCTAGATCCACTATGGACTGGACTCTCACACTATTATGCTAGATCCACTATGGACTGGACTCTCACTATTATGTTAGATCCACTATGGACTGGACTCTCACTATTATTCTAGATCCACTATGGACTGGACTCTCACTATTATGTTATATCCACTATGGACTGGACTCTCACTATTATGCTAGATCCACTATGGACTGGACTCTCACTATTATGTTAGATCCACTATGGACTGGACTCTCACTATTATGTTAGATCCACTATGGACTGGACTCTCACTATTATGTTAGATCCACTATGGACTGGACTTTCACTATTATGTTAGATCCACTATGGACTGGACTCTCACACTATTATGTTACATCCACTATGGACTGGACTCTCACACTATTATGCTAGATCCACTATGGACTGGACTCTCACTATTATGTTTGATCCACTATGGACTGGACTCTCACTATTATGTTTGATCCACTATGGACTGGACTCTCACTATTATGTTAGATCCACTATGGACTGGACTTTCACTATTATGTTAGATCCACTATGGACTGGACTCTCACACTATTATGCTAGATCCACTATGGACTGGACTCTCACTATTATGTTTGATCCACTATGGACTGGACTCTCACTATTATGTTAGATCCACCATGGACTGGACTCTCACTATTATGTTACATCCACTATGGACTGGACTCTCACTATTATGCTAGATCCACTATGGACTGAACTCTCACTATTATGTTAGATCCACTATGGACTGGACACTCACTATTATGTTAGATCCACTATGGACTGGACTCTCACTATTATGCTAGATCCACTATGGACTGAACTCTCACTATTATGTTAGATCCACTATGGACTGGACTCTCACTATTATGTTAGATCCACTATGGACTGGACTCTCACTATTATGTTAGATCCACTATGGACTGGACTCTCACTATTATGCTAGATCCACTATGGACTGAACTCTCACTATTATGTTAGATCCACTATGGACTGGACTCTCATACTATTATGTTGGATCCACTATGGACTAGACTCTCACAATATTATGCTAGATCCACTATGGACTGGACTCTCACACTATTATGCTAGATCCACTATGGACTGGACTCTCACTATTATGTTAGATCCACTATGGACTGGACTCTCACTATTATTCTAGATCCACTATGGACTGGACTCTCACTATTATGTTATATCCACTATGGACTGGACTCTCACTATTATTCTAGATCCACTATGGACTGGACTCTCACTATTATGTTAGATCCACTATGGACTGGACTCTCACTATTATGTTAGATCCACTATGGACTGGACTCTCACTATTATGTTAGATCCACTATGGACTGGACTCTCACACTATTATGCTAGATCCACTATGGACTGGACTCTCACTATTATGTTTGATCCACTATGGACTGGACTCTCACTATTATGTTTGATCCACTATGGACTGGACTCTCACTATTATGTTAGATCCACTATGGACTGGACTTTCACTATTATGTTAGATCCACTATGGACTGGACTCTCACACTATTATGCTAGATCCACTATGGACTGGACTCTCACTATTATGTTAGATCCACTATGGACTGGACTCTCACTATTATGTTAGATCCACTATGGACTGGACTCTCACTATTATGTTAGATCCACTATGGACTGGACTCTCACTATTATGTTAGATCCACTATGGACTGGACTTTGACAATATTATGTCAGACCCACTCGACGTCCACCGCTGTACCGAGGATGTCTTTGTGACTTGTGCAGCCCTTTGAGACACTTGTGATTCAGGGCTATATAAATAAACATTGAATAGTGATGCACCCCCAAAAAAACCACAAAAACACAGACATTTCCGTAGTTTTTGGGCCTGGTTTCTGCTGTTTTTGGTCGGCACCGGTGCTATTGTGGTAGTTTGGCTGCGTGTACGCGTACCGAGGGCGCTTGACATGAGATGTCACTAGTTTTCCTGGAGGATGAGCGGAAATAACAAGGCCGCCGTCTGCCTCCCTCTCATTGACCTGCCACTCCTCCGTTGCGACTCTCTGAACAGAGCGAGACAAAAGGAAGCGTCGGCGGAGGTTTGTAAAAATAATCTCTCCCAGGGATCCTTCGTCAAAAATAACCACACCGCCTGCGCGGGATGCATTTGACTTTCGATAGCGGCTGTGATAGATGATATCACCACTGGAAGTGCATCATTCCACATCCTGTATTATATGTACTGTAGAAGTGGATTGTGGCACCGCCTCATTATTGCAGGATTAATTCCCAGTATGATGTAATGATGCCGCCCCCCCCCTCCTCCATTACCTCACCCGTATACTCAAGACATGGCAGGTATTTTCCCCCCCTCTACAGCACGCACACATGCAAAGCGAGACCAAAGGCCGCACCGGGACAAAAGAGGTGAATTTGTGCCTTTGACATGATCTCCCCTCCCCACAGCGACGAGGACCCACAAAGCCCGCCTGTGAATGAGGGTCAGCTGCAGCCGGGGCCCCCCGGGAGCCCCCCTGTTGAGCCGTTTTAATGAATGTCATTTTCTTGCGTTAACCACCCCGATTGTTGGATAATGGCCTCCCAACAATAACATTTAACCAATTCCCCTGTCTTCTGGGCCGCAGCAGGGGTGGTAATTGATTGTGTAATTCCAATCAGAGCAGTAAACACATTGGAGCTTTGCACACCTCCAACATGGCCACTCTCTTACTATGTCTCCATCACATCTTCCCATACAACACCCCATCCTTGCAGTCTCTTTCACCTCTGCCTTCGCTTTTATCTCATAATGATTACGATTTGCTTTCATCGTCCACTGCAGAGCCACTCGGCTTTTTTTTGGGGTTGGGGTTGGTCAGCTTGTTCCATGTTCTCTTCCCTATGAGTTCATATTTAGATCCAAGTAATTGTTGCCATTTGCTCATTTGTTCCCGCTGTCTTGTCACTGTTCACTGGTCTGACGCCCCATTTATAAGGTTATCCAGGGCAAATCCCACCTAACCTTATCCGTGTCCACACACAACAATGCCACCGTTTAAGACCCCCCTCGCCCCTCCGTCCACCGACGCAACGAGACCTAATACGAGAATGTGCACGTCAGCTTTGTGTGCAAGTTCTTAAATGTAATTACAAACCCCGTTTCCATATGAGTTGGGAAATGGTGTTAGATGCAAATATAAACGGAATACAATGATTTGCTAATCATTTTCAAGCCATATTCAGTTGAATATGCTACAAAGACAACATATTTCATGTTCAAACTGATAAACATTTTTATTTTTTTTGCAAATAATCATTAACTTTAGAATTTGATGGCAGCAACACGTGACAAAGAAGTTGGGAAAGGTGGCAATAAATACTGATAAAGTTGAGGAATGCTCATCAAACACTTATTTGGAACATCCCACAGGTGAACAGGCAAATTGGGAACAGGTGGGTGCCATGATTGGGTATAAAAGTAGATTCCATGAAATGCTCAGTCATTCACAAACAAGGACGGGGCGAGGGTCACCACTTTGTCAACAAATGCGTGAGCAAATTGTTGAACAGTTTAAGAAAGACCTTTCTCAAGCAGCTATTGCAAGGAATTTAGGGATTGCACCATCTACGCTCCGTGATATCATCAAAGGGTTCAGAGAATCTGGAGAAATCACTGCACGTAAGCAGCTAAGCCCGTGACCTTCCATCCCTCAGGCTGTACTGCATCAAAAACCGACATCAGTGTGTAAAGGATATCACCACATGGGCTCAGGAACACTTCAGATACCCACTGTCAGTAACTACAGTTGGTCGCTACATCTGTAAGTGCAAGTTAAAACTCTCCTATGCAAGGCGAAAACCGTTTATCAACAACACCCAGAAACGCCGTCGGCTTCGTTGGGCCTGAGCTCATCTAAGATGGACTGATACAAGGTGGAAAAGTGTTCTGTGGTCTGACGAGTCCACATTTCAAATTTTTTTTGGAAACTGTGGACGTCCAGAGAGGAAAAGAACCATCCGGATTGTTCTAGGCGCAAAGTTCGAAAAACCAGCATGTGTGATGGTATGGAGGTGTATTAGTGCCCAAGACATGGGTAACTTAAACATCTGTGAAGGCACCATTAATTCTGAAAGGTACATACAGGTTTTGGAGCAACATTTGTTGCCATCCGAGCGACGTTACCATGGACGCCCCTGCTTATTTCAGCAAGACGATGCCAAGCCACGTGTTACATCAACGTGGCTTCATAGTAAAAGAGTGCGGGTACTAGACTGGCCTGCCTGTAGTCCAGACATTGAAAATGTGTGGCGCATTATGAAGCCTAAAATAGCAGAAGGGAGACCCCCGGACTGTTGAACAACTTAAGCTGTACATCAAGCAAGAATGGGAAAGAATTCCACCTGAGAAGCTTCAAAAATGTGTCTCCTCAGTTCCCAAACCTTTACTGAGTGTTGTTAAAAGGAAAGGCCATGTAACACAGTGGTGAACATGCCCTTTCCCAACTACTTTGGCACGTGTTGCAGCCATGAAATTCTAAGTTAATTATTATTTGCAAAACAAAAATGAAGTTTATGAGTTTGAACATGAAATATGTTGTCTTTGTAGTGCATTCAACTGAATATGGCTTGAAAATGATTTGCAAATCATTGTATTCCGTTTATATTTACATCCAACATTTCCCAACTCATATGGAAACAGGGTTTGTAGATGTAATTTTTATATTATATATCTGTTAACCCCTGGTATCAGTTGCCAGACACAGCATTTTTTTTTTAAATGTATCATATGTTTTTTTGTCATGTTGCCTCCATCCATAAACAGGAGAGTCACTCACGCCGCCATTCAGCCATCATTTGAAGATTGAATCAGCTGAAAGACTTGAAGTAAAGATGTGTTCCTTGCACCTCCGCTTGGATGTGTCTGTGTTCATTTTCTATTCTGGCACAGCTTTCTGCTGACTTGTAGGAGTAAATCTAATATTAAAGCGTTATTGATTTGCAGATCCTTAATCACTGTGAGTTGGCCCACTTTCACTTATCCCCACTGCGGCGAGGGCTCCCCAGGGGCGGGGCTTCAGCGACACTTGGAGGCAAATGCAATTTTTCTGCGATGCCAAAGAGATTTAGAAATCCCATCATCAATCATTTCATCACTAATATTTACATCTGCTGTGTGCGAGCAATACTTCGTCTGAGGTGAAGTTTATGGCACTGATGCCTTCCTTTGGAGTGTGTGTTTTTTTTAACTTGAACTCTGTATGCACTATCAGTGGTTCTTAACCTTGTTGGAGGTACCGAACCCCACCAGTTTCATATGCGCATTCACCGTACTCTTCTAGAGTGAAAAATATATATATATTTTTTTTCAAATTCAAGACAAAGTTATATGTTTTTGGTAACACTTTAGTATGGGGAACATATTCTATGTAACAAAGACTTAAAGGCCTACTGAAATGATTTGTTTTAATTTAAACGGGGATAGCAGATCTATTCTATGTGTCATACTTGATCATTTCGCGATATTGCCATATTTTTGCTGAAAGGATTTAGTATAGAACAGGGGTCACCAACCTTTTTGAAAGCAAGAGCTACTTCTTGGGTAGTGATTAATGCGAAGGGCTACCAGTTTGATACACACTTAAATAAATTGCCAGAAATAGCCAATTTGCTCAATTTACCTTTAACTCTATGTTATTATTAATAATTAATGATATTTACACTCAATTGAACGGTTTAAAAGAGGAGAAAACACGAAAAAAATTACAATTACATTTTGACTCTTTAAAATTCAAAATTCAACCGAAAAAAAGAAGAAAAAAACTAGCTAATTTGAATCTTTTTGAAAAAAAAAATTAAAAAATAATTTATGGAACATCATTCGTAATTTTTCCTGATTAAGATTAATTTTAGAATTTTGATGACATGTTTTAAATAGGTTAAAATCCAATCTACACTTTGTTAGAATATATAACAAATTGGACCAAGCTATATTTCTAACAAAGACAAATCATTATTTTCTTCTAGATTTTCCAGAACAAAAATGTTAAAAGAAATTCAAAAGACTTTGAAATAAGATTTAAATTTGATTCTACAGATTTTCTAGATTTGCCAGAATAATTTTTTTGAATTTTAATCATAATAAGTTTGAAGAAATATTTCACAAATATTCTTCGTCGAAAAAACAGAAGCTAAAATGAAGAATTAAATTAACATTTATTTATTATTCTTTACAATAAAACAAATACATTTATTGAACATTGATTTAAATTGTCAGGAAAAAGAGGAAAAAATTGTCTTTCTGAAAGTTATAAGAAGCAAAGTAAAAAAATAAATGAATTTATTTAAACAAGTGAAGACCAAGTCTTTAAAATATTTTCTTGGATTTTCAAATTCTAATTGAGTTTTGTCTCTCTTAGAATTAAAAATGTCGGGCAAAGCGAGACCAGCTTGCTAGTAAATGAATACAATTTAAAAAATAGAGGCAGCTCACTGGTAAGTGCTGCTATTTGAGCTATTTTTAGAACAGGCCAGCGGGCTACTCATCTAGTCCTTACGGGCTACCTGGTGCCCGCGGGCACCGCGTTGGTGACCCCTGGTATAGAACAACGACGATAAAGATCGCAACTTTTGGTATCTGATAAAAAAAAAGGCTTGCCCCTCTCAGTGTGACCTGTATGGCTGTTGATCAAGTATGCATTGCATTCACTTATGTGTGTGTAGAAGCCGCAGATATTATGTGACTGGGCCGGCACGCTGTTTGTATGGAGGTAAAGCGGACGTGACGACAGGTTGTAGAGGACGCTAAAGGCAGTGCCTTTAAGGCACGCCCCCGATATTGTTGTCCGGGTGGAAATCGGGAGAAATTCGGGAGAATGGTTGCCTCGGGAGATTTTCGAAAGGGGCGCTGAAATGCGGGAGTCTCCCGGGAAAATCGTGAGGGTTGGCATGTATGAGTATTAGCGGTGAATGCGGTGTTACATCGGCACCGCCGCTGTATAATACCGGCGGGCCAGATCTAATGTTAATTTGATATTGCCTCAAGGGCCAAATTTGGCCCGCGGGCCAGAGTTTGACACCCATGCTGTACAAGATATCTTGATTGTTGTTATGGAGAAGAAAATGTTGATCCAAAAACAGCTGGCCCTTGACCCACCAGGGAACAGATAAATAACCAAGTAGACCAAGTCTAGGATGATTCTAGCTCTTTCCTTGTTTTCCCTGCTCCAGGGAGCTCTTTCTTTTTCTCCGGAGAAAACTGTCTGTAATCATTCAATCCAACCTTGTACCATTTGATCAGTGACGTGCAGTCACTCGAGGCAGGCGAGGGCCCGCCTCACCTGCCATCATGGAAAGAAAATAATGTAAAAAGAAAAAAAAATAATTAAATTGTTATATGTATCCAGTGATTATACTATGAAGTTATTTTCCATTTAACTTCACCAGTTTTAGATTATTTGTATTCAAAATCGCTGAATTTTCATTTTTGCCGTTCAAATACTGAGAAGAGACGGTGCGGTGATCAGCAGCCAGTTGAGGCACGTCACTCAGTTGAGCCTCACATGGATTGCGGACTCGGCTAACTGCCTGCTGTGCAGTGAGACCGTATTGCTATATGAACTATATTATACATTTATATAGTTTAGTTAGCTGAGGTATATAATGTACAGTGTATTTTGTCAACAACTGTATGTGTGTAAAGTATTTCTTGTGCTGAGCACTCATAAAACTGCTGCGAAGACGCACTCTGTGAGGCTCGCAGTAATCCCGCCTCCTGGTGGTAGAGAATGCAACCCCCGGCGTAGAATGCACCCCCTGACGGGAGTGTTATATCGACTAAAGCCCACACTTACACTTTCCACGTGCAAGATTGAATCTATTTAAAAAAGTTATTTAATAAGAAGCCAAAAATTGCAAAAACAATAATGTTCGTGTTGGAGGAGTTGTGAATGACAGGGCCACAACATTAGGAACACCTGCAGACTGCAGCACGGATTTCATATTTCATTCATTCACAACTCCTCCAACATGAACATTACTGTTTTTGCACTTTTTGGATTCTTATTGAGCTGCTGCATTTTTTGGTTGGGTTGTTTATTTATTTTGAGTAACTTCTACATTTCTAAAAGGGGAGGAATGTAATAGAGTGATCTATGTTTGTCTGTTGCCATCTCCTGGTTAATGTTGGCTATAGTTTACTGGGGTTACTTTTTGGTTGGCCAACGATTTACGTGGTGTGGCGCACCTGACGTCAAGTGTGTTGAGTCTGTTCTGAAGTCTACAGTAAAGAGACTTACTTCATCACCTCGCCTGGTTATTGCCTCCAACCCAATGTATTACATAAAGGTAAGACCATAATAAGGTTTTTTTTTAATAAATGTGCTTTTTTGTGTGCTACAGTTTGGATGTGTAAAGTTAAAGTTAAGTTAAAGTACCAATGATTGTCACACACACAGTAGGTGTGGTGAAATTTGTCCTCTGCATTCGACCCATCCCTTGATCACCCCCTGGGATGTGAGGGAAGCAGTGGGCAGCAGCGGCGCCGCGCCCGGTAATAATTTTTGGTGATTTAACCCCCAATTCCAATCCTTGATGCTGAGTGCCAAGCAGGGAAGAATGCTGGTATGAGCTTTTAAACATAGCTCGTTAACTGCTGCCAATCAAATGGTGAATAAGATACTCTTTAGGGTTCATATGTTTCTAAATCTGACTGTGATGAAGTCAGTGCCTCACCAGCCATGAACCTCACCACACGTCACTGCATTTGATTATGGGTAAATACAACGTTTGTACTAAATTCACTTTTGTTCCTGCTTAAGATTTGGACATTCTACCACAGTAGCTGTATGTGTCATGTCTGTGTGATCATGTTTTGTTTTGGTTATGTTCGGTTTGGTTTTTGGACCCTTTGTGCACTCTTGTTTGTTTTGTTTCCATGACAACCCATTAGTTTTCACCTGTCCTCGTGTCACGCACCTGTCACACGTCTTGCACTCGCGCACCTGTCACTAATCATGTCACTGTTATTTAAGCCTGTCTTTTTCTGTTGACCGTGCTGGTGACATTGTCTATCACAACTCTGCTCACTTCATGCCATGCTACTTCTGCTATGCTGATCGTTTCACGTCATAGTAAGTGTCTTTTTTGTTTCATGTTCATAGTTTTTTGTCAAAGTGTTAGTTTTGTTCATAGCCAAGTTTGTACTTCCGCCCTAGTGCGCGCCTTTTGTTTGCAACCTTTGTTCCTTTTTTATAGTAAAATTAAATCATGTCCCTACATTCACGTCATGTCCACTCCAAGTTCTCTTGCATCTCGGGAAAACAAATCCCCCACAGTCCACGTCCTGGCAGTAGGTAGAAATGGCTGGTTGCATCAGCTCTGCTCTTTTAAAGGCCTACTGAAATAAATGTTTTGTATTTAAACAGGGATAGCATATCCATTCTATGTGTCATACTTGATCATTTCACGATATTGCCATATTTTTGCTGAAAGGATTTAGTAGAGAACAACGACGATAAAGATCGCAACTTTTGGTCTCTGATAAAAAAAAGCCTTGCCCCTACCGGAAGTAGCGTGACGTAGTCAGTTGATAGACTCCTCATATTTTCCTATTGTTTTCAATGCAGCTAGAGCGATTCGGACCGAGAAAGCGACGATTACCCCATTAATTTGAGCGAGGATGAAAGATTTGTGGATGAGGAACGTTAGAGTTAAGGACTAGAATGCAGTGCAAGACATATTTTTTTTCACTCTGACCGTAACTTAGGTACAAGCTGGCTCATTGGATTCCACACTCTTTCCTTTTTCTATTGTGGATCACGGATTTGTATTCTAAACCACCTCGGATACTATATCCTCTTGAAAATGAGAGTCGAGAACGTGAAGTGGACATTCACAGTGACTTTTATCTCCACGACAATACATCGACGAAACACTTTGGCTACGGAGCTAACGTGATAGCATCGTACTTAACTGCAGATAGAAACAAAATAAATAAATCCCTGACTGGAAGGATAGACAGAAGATCAACAATACTATTAAACCATGGACATGTAAATACACGGTTAATGCTTTCCAGCCTAGCGAAGCTTAAAAATGCTGTTGCTAACGACGCCATTGAAGCTTACTTAGCTACGGAGCTAACGTGATAGCATAGTGCTTAACTGCATATAGAAACTAAATAAATAAATCCCTGACTGGAAGGATAGACAGAAGATCAACAATACTATTAAACCAGGGACTTTTGTGATTTAGGGCTATATAAATCAACATTGATTGATTGATTGACATGTAAATACACGGTTAATGCTTTCCAGCCTGGCGAAGCTTAAAAATGCTGTTGCTAGCGACGCCATTGAAGCTAACTTAGCTACGGAGCTAACGTGATAGCATCGGGCTTAACTGCATATAGAAACAAAATAAATAAATCCCTGACTGGAAGGATAGACAGAAGATCAACAATACTATTAAACCATGGACATGTAAATACACGGTTAATACTTTCCAGCCTGGCGAAGCTTAAAAATGCTGTCGCTAACGACGCCATTGAAGCTAACTTAGTAACGGGAACTCACAGAGCTATGCTAAAAACATTAGCGCTCCACCTACGCCAGCCCTCATCTGCTCATCAACACCCGTGCTCACCTGCGTTCCAGCGATCGACGGAAGGACGAAGGACTTCACCACGATCGTCCGTGCGGTCGGTGGCTAGCGTCGGCTAGCGCGTCTGCTATCCAAGTCAAAGTCTTCCTGGTTGTGTTGCTGTCGTCCGCCGCTAATACACCGATCCCACCTACAACTTTCTTCTTTGCAGTCTTCATTGTTCATTAAACAAATTGCAAAAGATTCACCAACACAGATGTCCAGAATACTGTGATGAAAACAGAGCTATTTTGTATTGGATTCAATGGGGTACCGATACTTCTGTTTCACTGGTTACGTCACGCGCATATGTCATCATCCAAAGACGTTTTCAACCGGAAGTTTAGCGGGAAATTTAAAATGTCACTTTATAAGTTAACCCGGCCGTATTGGCATGTGTTGCAATGTTAAGATTTCATCATTGATATATAAACTATCAGACTGCGTGGTCGCTAGTAGTGGCTTTCAGTAGGCCTTTACTGTCCTTTGTGTTCTTTGATGTTTCCCTCTTACACACATGCTTATGTGTGCTGTGGCTATGAGGTTTTTTTCACCCCCTTGGCCTCAGTCTGGACCCCCTCGCTAAGGCCCGGGCTTAGTCTGAATATTTGTTTTTCTCACCTGCCTCACCTGACCACAGGTCCCTGAAGCACACCAAAAGGTGTGTTGTATCATTGCAGATTCAGGCAAACCCCCCCCCCCCCCCCAGTTTATACCTGTGTTTACATTTGTGTGCAGGACTACAGCGTGCACGTGGTAGTGGGAGGTGTGCGCCGGTGTGTGTGTGCCGCTTGCTAAACAATGCTAATTAAGAGAGACTGTGGGAGCGCTTCATTGACCTCCCTCCCCGTAGTGTGTTTGTTTTTATTGTTCATGCTAATTAGGCTTAATCCTCCGCTCTCTCGCCACGGACTACGACCAGCACCGCGCGTCCACGCCGCGGCCAATCAGACGCGGGCGGCCATACTAGGAGGGGAGTGTGGGGAGTTATGACTGGACTTGTGTGTGTGGGTGGGTGTGCAAGAATCGAGGTATCATGTCGGGTGGGGCCCCTGGCAGCCATTGTCTCGCAGTACAATGATACGGCTCACAAGTGAGCAGTGGGCCAGTAATGAGGTGGAGGCCCCTCTGAACAGCATGTCTCTCTGCCAATTGTTCTGCCGCCACAGTGGGAAAATGGAGCACACACACACACACACACACACATTTCACACCTACCCCGCTAACCCCCCCCCCCCCCCCCCCCCCATCTCATATCTCTGACATGGGAGTGTGTTTCGCTAATGGCTAATTAAAACAGGACTATTAATGAATGACCGAGCAGAAGAACACGATAAGGAAACTTCCAGGGTTAAATTAACACATCCTTAACACGTCAATCAGGTCGGTGGCATGCGGACGCGCTTGCGTTCGCGCGTGAAAACGTGTGCACTTGTTCACTATTCGACGCAAGGTGATGAAAAGCGGATTTGAGTATGTCCTGCGTGTTTGTTGGCTCCAGAACAAGAAAATGCTTTTATTTTGCTGTGCCCAGTTTTAGCAGTTGGTTAGGCCTACTGAAAGCCACTACTACTGACCACGCAGTCTGATAGTTTATACATCAATGATGAAATCTTAACATTGCAACACATGCCAATACGGCCGGGTTAGATTAGTAAAGTGCAATTTTAAATTTCCCGCGAAATATTCTGCTGAAAACGTCTCGGTATGATGACGTTTGCGCGTGACGTCACAGAGTGTAGCGGACATATTGGGACAGCATTGTGGCCAGCTATTAAGTCGTCTGTATTCATCGCAAAATTCCACAGTATTCTGGACATCTGTGTTGGTGAATCTTTTGCAATTTGTTTAATGAACAATGGAGACAGCAAAGAAGAAAGCTGCAGGTGGGAAGCGGTGTATTGGCGGACGGCTGCAGCAACACAACCAGGAGGACTTTGAGTTGGATAGCAGACGCGCTACCATGAGTACGCAGCCTTTGGCTTCCAAACATTTGATCGCTTGCCCGTACGTGCGTGCCGCTATATGCATGTCACGTACGTAACTTTGGGGAAATATATGTGCTGTATGAACTTTACGGAGGTGAACGGTACTTTGGGCTGTGGGATTGAGTGTGTTGTGCGGGTGTTTGAGTTGTATTGGCGGGTTATATGGACGGGAGGGGGGAGGTGTTTGTTATGCGGGATTAATTTGTGGCCTGGTTGTGTTGTGGCTAATAGAGTATATATATGTCTTGTGTTTATTTACTGTTTTAGTCATTCCCAGCTGAATATCAGGTCCCACCCCGCCTCTCACAGCAACTTCCCTATCTGAATCGCTTCCACTGCCCTCTAATCTTTCACTCTCACTTTCCTCATCCACGAATCTTTCATCCTCGCTCAAATTAATGGGGTAATCGTCGCTTTTTCGGTGGCCTTGATTGTAGACAATGTGCAGATGTGAGGCGCTCCACAACATGTGACGTCACGCTACTTCCGGTACAGGCAAGGCTTTTTTTTATCAGCGACCAAAAGTTGCGAAATTTATCGTCGATGTTCTCTACTAAATCTTTTCAGCAAAAATATGGCAATATCGCAAAATGATCAAGTATGACACATAGAATGGACCTGCTATCCCCGTTTAAATAAGAAAAATTCATTTCAGTAGGCCTTTAGGCCCCGTTTACACTAAGCCGGATAAGGTTATCCATAATCAGGATAATTATTTTTTCCACGTTAGTTAGGTTTAATAATACCACCTTAACATTTGACAACCAAACAATTACACAAGGCGACTCGGTAAAGAATCTGGGTATTATCTTCCACCCAACTCTCTCGTTTGAGTCACACATTAAGAGTGTTACTAAAACGGCCTTCTTTCATCTCCGTAATATCGCTAAAATTCGTTCCATTTTGTCCACTAGCGACGCTGAGATCATTATTCATGAGTTCGTTATGTCTCGTCTCGATTACTGTAACGTTTTATTTTCGGGTCTCCCTATGTCTAGCATTAAAAGATTACAGTTGGTACAAAATGCGGCTGCAAGGCTTTTGACAAAAACAAGAAAGTTTGATCATATTACGCCTATACTGTATATACCTTTATATACATATATATATATATATATATATATATATATATATATATATATATATATATATATATATATATATATATATATATATATATATATATATATATATATATATACCTATACTGGCTCACCTGCACTGGCTTCCTGTGCACTTAAGATGCGACTTTAAGGTTTTACTACTTACGTATAAAATACTACACGGTTTAGCTCCAGCCTATCTCGCCGATTGTATTGTACCATATGTCCCGACAAGAAATCTGCGTTCAAAGAACTCCGGCTTATTAGTGATTCCCAGAGCCCAAAAAAAGTCTGCGGGCTATAGAGCGTTTTCTATTGGGGCTCCAGTACTCTGGAATGCCCTCCCGGTAACAGTTAGAGATGCTACCTCAGTAGAACCATTTAAGTCCCATCTTAAAACTCATTTGTATAATCTAGCCTTTAAATAGACCCCCCTTTTTTAGACCAGTTGATCTGCCGTTTCTTTTCTTCTCTCCTCTTCTCCCCTGTCCCTTGCGAGGGGGAGTTGCATAGGTCCGGTGGCCATGGATGAAGTGCTGGCTGTCCAGAGTCGGGACCCCGGGTGGACCACTAGCCTGTGCATCGGTTGGGGACATCTCTGCGCTGCTGACCCGTCTCCGCTCGGGATGGTTTCCTGTTGGCCCCGCTGTGGACTGGACTCCCGCTGATGTGTTGGATCCACTGTGGACTGGACTTTCACAATGTTATGTCAGACCCACTCGACATCCATTGCTTTCGGTCTACCCTAGAGGGGGGGGGGGGTTACCCACATATGCGGTCCTCTCCAAGGTTTCTCATAGTCATTCACCGACGTCCCACTGGGGTGAGTTTTTCCTTGCCCGTATGTGGGCTCTGTACCGAGGATGTCGTTGTGGCTTGTACAGCCCTTTGAGACACTTGTGATTTAGGGCTATATAAATAAACATTGATTGATTGATTGATTGATGGTTACAACAAGTGAGAGACTGCAGGATTTGAGTTAATTTGACTCCAGTTGGGACACAGCGAGACAAGATTCCAGGCTGGACAAATGTTTTGGTGAAACAATTTTGAAGGGACAAGCGGTAGAAAAATGGATGGATGGATGAATGTTGGCAAGGAAATAGCTGACTTCATGTTAGCTGTTAATAGATCCAATCGAAGTGAGGTTGGAACTGATAGCTGCAGACCTTCAAGGTCCCAGCGGCATAACGCTGAGCTTGGAGCAACCGGGTCTTTGGCTTATTGAACACATGGATTGACCCTGGTGAAGATGGCCGCTACCTCAAAGCATGACAGCGACCTTTTGACACGCGACCATCTGCTCCTGGGGACGCGTGTTGCCTGCTTCTCTTTGGCAAGCAGACAGACGAACGCATGGAAGAGAGACATGCTGATTACAGAGCGACGGCTTAATGGAAGCGTTTGCTTGCGACATCCTGCCTGGCGTGAGTCAGGCGCATCGCAGCGAGGTGGCGTCATTATGACGGGCACCTGTTATGGCGAGGAACAGGTGGAACCTGCAGCGGTCTCACAACACCGCGTATGCCCGTGCAGATTTTGTCTCTAAGGCGGCGAGCTAAGCCTCTGATTAAGAAACATGCCACAGCGGAAAAACGTGCCACGGGGTTTTGACCGGCGTCTGTCCCGAGCGGCGTGAGGCCTCAGTGCGGCGTGACCGGGGAGGAGGAAGAGCGGCGAGAACGCCAGCTTAAACAGTGCGAGTTTTGTTGGTCTACCAAGTCAGTGCTGGGTCACATTGCAACAAGTAAAGCTCTGCCAAGGTTTTCGCACAAGACAATTTACTCTGCTTTGCACATGCATTCTTATTTTGAGTTTGAGTTTATTTGGAACACGCATGCATACAACATGTGTTAGAGCAGGGGTCACCAACGCGGTGCCCGCGGGCACCAGGTAGCCCGTAAGGACCAGATGAGTAGCCCGCTGGCCTGTTCTAATAATAGCCAGTGAGCTGTCTCTATTTTTTAAATTGTATTTATTTACTAGCAAGCTGGTCTCGCTTTGCCCGACATTTTTAATTCTAAGAGAGACAAAACTCAAATAGAATTTGAAAATCCAAGAAAATATTTTAAAGACTTGGTCTTCACTTGTTTAAATACATTCATTAATTTCTTTACTTTGCTTCTTATAACTTTCAGAAAGACAATTTTAGAGAAAAAATACAACCCTAAAAATGATTTTAGGATTTTTAAGCACATATACCTTTTTACCTTTTAAATTCCTTCCTCTTCTTTCCTGACAATTTTAATCAATGTTCAAGGAAATGTATTTTTTATTGTAAAGAATAATAAATACATTTTAATTGAATTCTTCATTTTAGCTTCTGTTTTTTCGACGAAGAATATTTGTGAAATATTTCTTCAAACTTATTATGATTCAAATTCAAAAAAAATATTCTGGCAAATCTAAAAAATCTGTAGAATCAAATTTAAATCTTATTTCAAAGTCTTTTGAATTTCTTTTAAAATTTTTGTTATGGAAAATCTAGAAGAAATAATGTTTTGTCTTTGTTATAAATATAGCTTGGTCCAATTTGTTATATATTCTAACAAAGTGCAGATTGGATTTTAACCTATTTAAAACATGTCATCAAAATTCTAAAATTAATCTTAATCAGGAAAAATTACTTATGATGTTCCATAAAAATTTTTTTTAATTTTTTCAAAAAGATTCAAATTAGCTAGTTTTTCTCTTCTTTTTTTCGGTTGAATTTTGAATTTTAAAGAGTCAAAATTGAAGATGAACTATGTTTCAAAATGTAATTGTCATTTTTTTCGTGTTTTCTCCTCTTTTAAACCATTCAATTAAGTGTAAATATCATTAATTATTAATAATAACATAGAGTTAAAGGTAAATTCAGCAAATTGGCTATTTCTGGCAATTTATTTAAGTGTGTATCAAACTGGTAGCCCTTCGCATTAATCAGCACCCAAGAAGTAGCTCTTGGTTTTAAAAAGGTTGGTGACCCCTGGGTTAGAATAATCATGTATATATATCATCACACAACTTTATTATGCTTAAAGTCTGTTGCTATACTTATTAGCTATTGTGCTCAAGCTGTATTTTTCCTATCTCTGCAAGAACAGAACTTCTTGTCTGAGGGGTGGCCTCAGCCGTAGATGTTATCTTTGTTTTAGCCCGCTAACAGACAAGTACTTCAAGGACCTCAAGATAACCACACGCAGACGAAGCAGAGACAAGGCGAAATCACAAGGCCCCGGCACATTCCGTCACGTATTGTGCGTACTGGACCTGCTTTGCATGATATATGTGACCACTCCTTTTAGAGGCGGCCTCAGTGATGTTTACTAGGGAACTCCTGAATATAATAGTGGGACGCGGGAGCTGAACCTTAGAGCGTAGGGCGAGACTGTGACTAAGTGTGCAGCTCCATGCGTTCTCCTCATGAGCTAAATTGAACTCTGTCTCTGCATGGTTCCTTGCTTCTTGTCTGTTTAATAGACGTCATCAGTGTTTGAACCTGACAACATGACACATCACACATGCATGCATACAACATGACACATCACACATGCGTGCATACAACATGACACATCACACATGCATGCATACAACATGATACATCACACATGCATGCATACAACATGATGCATCACACATGCATGCATACAACATGATACATCACACATGCATGCATACAACATGATACATCACACATGCATGCATACAACATGACACATCACACATGCATGCATACAACATGATACATCACACATACATGCATACAACATGATACATCACACATGCATGCATACAACATGATACATCACACATGCATGCATACAACATGATGCATCACACATGCATGCATACAATGTGATACATCACACATGCATGCATACAACATGATACATCACACATGAAGTGAAGTGAAGTGAATTATATTTATATAGCGCTTTTCTCTAGTGACTCAAAGCGCTTTACATAGTGAAAACCCAATATCTAAGTTACATTTAAACCAGTGTGGGTGGCACTGGGAGCAGGTGGGTAAAGTGTCTTGCCCAAGGACACAACGGCAGTGACTAGGATGGTGGAAGCAGAATGAATGAATGCATACAACATGATACATCACAATTTCCAGTTTCTCTATTCAACATGTTCGAAAAGGAGTAAGAAGAAGCAGATTTAAATGGCATCGACTGTCTTCCCTGTGCTCTTCGACTACAGTCTGCACCGGACCGAACAGCAGGACAGGTGTAACAACTACATTATTACCTGTCACTTTTTTATAACTCCTTGTGCAGATCCGAATGCTTATTATTTAAATGTTGAGTTGAGTTGAGTTTGAGTTTATTTCGAACATGCATGCATACAACATGATGTATCACAATTTCCAGTTTCTCTATTCAACATGTTCGAAAAGGAGTAGGAAGAAGCAGAGTTTATTTAATCCTACCCCCTTTTCCTTTACGTAGCAGTGGCTAAAACTTTTGTTCACTTCCGGTTCTCAATTTATTCACAATATACTCCATAAGTAACAACAATAAAATTAAATAAATAATAATTGGTAAATTAAGTTATATTTCATATTGTGAGATGAGTAAGATTATCTAGAAAATGAATGGATGGATGAAATCAATTCAGAATGTTTATCATGGTTCTTCTTCTTTGTACTTTGTAAACACTTTAAGTTTGAAGGGTTTCTTGAAGTGGATCATATTAGTACATTGTTTGATTTCTTTGCTTAATCCATTCCATAATTTAATTCCACATACTGATATACTGAAGGTCTTAAGTGTTGTACGTGCGTACAAATGTTTTAAATTACATTTTGTCTCTAAGATTATATTTCTCCTCTTTTGTTGAGAATAATTGTTGTATATTCTTGGCTAGCAGGTTATAGTTTTCTTTGTGCATAATGTTAGCTGTTTGCAAATTCACTATGTCGTGGAATTTCAGTATCTTTGATTCAATAAATAAAGGGTTTGTATGTTCTCTATATCCAACATTATGTATTTTTCTAACTGATCTTTTTTGTAACACCGTTAATGAATGAAGTGTACTTTTGTAGTTATTTCCCCATATTTCTACACAATAACTCAGATATGTAACACTAGTGAGCAGTAGAGAATATGAAGTTATTTTTAGTCTGGAACATGTTTTGCTTTATTCATTATTGACGTGTTTCTTGCTACTTTATGTTGTATATTTTTGACTAAAGTCATAATCTCTAGTGTGAATGACCACAATGATGCATTGCTCTTTGAAATCTAAACATTTAGATAGTTGTAAAAGGACTGTTGCTCTTTAAAAAGGTCAAATAAGTACCGACGTTAAGTTGTTAAATTTGCTCGTTAGCTGTAATGACTTGCAGTAAAAAGGTGCCGAATGCAGTGAGCAGACTCTGAGCGTCTTTTGTTTAATACTACAGGCAAGCTGACAAAAAAACTATTGCAATTATTAGCAGTAGGTTTGTACGGTATACCGGTACTAAGATCGGTAGGTTGTGAGTTCAAACCCCGGCCGAGTCATACCAAAGACTATAAAAATGGGACCCATTACCTCCCTGCTTGGCAAGGGTTGGAATTGGGGGTTAAATCACCAAAAATGATTCCCGGGCGCGGCCACGGCTGCTGCTCACTGCTCCCCAGGAGGTGATGATCAAGGGTGATGGGTCAAATGCAGAGAATCGTTCTTTCATCTACAACAGTGGTCCCCAACCACCGGGCCGCGACCTGGTACCGATCTGTGGATTGATTGGTAACGGGCCGACCAAGAAATAAAAAAATAAAAATTGAAAATTAAAAAAAATATATATTTTATTTTTATTTTTATTTTTATTAAATCAACATAAAAAACACAAGATAAACTTACAATTAGTGCACCAACCCAAAAAACCTCCCTCCCCCATTTACACTCATTCACACAAAAGGGTTGTTTCTTTCTGTTATCAATATTCTGGTTCCTACATTATATATCAATATATATCAATACAGTCTGCAGGGATACAGTCCGTAAGCACACATAATTGTATTTTTTTATGAAAAAAACAAAAACAAAAACAAAAATAACCCCCGTAAGCGATGATATTACGGACCTTGGTTAGGTACTGCATCAAAAAGTGACATCAGTGTGTGAAGGATATCACCACATGGCTTTAGGAACACTTTAGAAAACCACTGTCAGTAACTACAGTTGGTCGCTACATCTGTAAGTGCGAGTTAAAACTCTACTATGCGAAGCGAAAGCCATTTATCAACAACACCCAGAAACTTTGCCAGCTTTTTCTGGGCCCGAGCTCATCTAAAATGGATTGATGCAAAGTGGAAAAGTGTTCTGTGGTCTGACAAGTCCGCATTTCAAATTGTTTTTGGAAATTGTGGACGTTGTGTCCTCCGTACCAAAGAGGAAAAGAACCATCCGGATTGTTCTAGGCGCAAAGCATCTGTGATGGTATGGGGATTGCATTAGTTCCCAAGGCACGGGTAACTGTGAAGGAAACATTAATGCTGAAAGATACACAGGTTTTGGAGCAACATATGTTGCCATCCAAGCAACGTTATCATGGACGCCCCTGCTTATTTCAGCAAGACAATGCCAAGCCATGTGTTACAACAGCGTGGCTTCATAGTAAAATAGTGCGGGTACTAGACTGGCCTGCCTGTCTAGTACCGGTACTTTTCAAACAGAGTATAGTACCGTTTTTGATTCATCAGTATACCGTACAACCCTAGTAGGCACCAATCAAATGTCAGGTTCGATCATACAAAAGTACAATACCTAAACACTGCATCAAAAAGTGACATCAGTGTGTAAAGGATATCACCACATGGCTTTAGGAACACTTTAGAAAACCACTGTCAGTAACTACAGTTGGTCGCTACATCTGTAAGTGCGAGTTAAAACTCTACTATGCGAAGCGAAAGCCATTTATCAACAACACCCAGAAACGTTGCCAACTTTTTCAGGGCCCGAGCTCATGTAAAATGGATTGATGCAAAGTGGAGAAGTGTTCTGTGGTCTGACAAGTCCGCATTTCAAATTGTTTTTGGAAATTGTGGACGTTGTGTCCTCCGTACCAAAGAGGAAAATAACCATCCGGATTGTTCTAGGCGCAAAGCTTCTGTGATGGTATGGGGATTGCATTAGTTCCCAAGGCATGGGTAACTGTGAAGGAAACATTAATGCTGAAAGATACACAGGTTTTGGAGCAACATATGTTGCCATCCAAGCAATGTTATCATGGACGCCCCTGCTTATTTCAGCAAGACAATGCCAAGCCACGTGTTACAACAGCGTGGCTTCATAGTAAAATAGTGCGGGTACTAGACTGGCCTGCCTGTCTAGTACCGGCACTTTTCAAACAGAGTATAGTACCGTTTTTGATTCATCAGTACTAGTACCGGTATACCGTACAACCCTAGTAGGCACCAATCAAATGTCAGGTTCGATCATACAAAAGTACAATACCTAAACACACTTGGAAGCACAAAAACAACGTTCTTATAGTTTGGGTTCGAGAAATGTCGTGACAACGAGGAGACGAGCGGGAAGTGCTCAGAGAGTTGGCACACGTAGTCCGAAATGCTGGAACCTTGGCTCACCAGCGGTGCTGCGGTGCGTCTCTACGTGAAGCTGCGATAAGACGGCAGCGCTTCAAGAAGCGAGTCATCATCCGGCAGCCAGCCCAGCAATCATTATCTGTTAAAGAGCCTCCGTCCCCATGGATCATCATTACCAGGCGCATTAGAAAATACTTTGATTAAACTCCCCTAATCCAGCACAGACAGCTGCAGTCCATTCACAGCTGCCTAATCTCCCCGCTGCTAAATACCAAGCAGACAATGGGCAACAAATGACAACTTGTGGGGACGCGGGCGGGGCCTCTGGAAACAAGGTGGAAGGAGCGGGATGATTGCTATGATGATTGCTATGATGGCCAACAAACCAGACCAGGGGACTGAAGATGCTTTCTGTGAACTACACTGCAAAAACTGATATCGAAGTAAGATGAAATATCTCAAATAAGGGTGATATTTGCTTATTTTCTGTATGTCTGATCACTAAACAGATTTTATGCTACAGTGTTTTACTTGTTTTAAGGGTTTTGGTCCTAAACGATGTCAGTAAGATATTACAGCTTGTTGCTGAGATTTGATGAGCTATATTGAGTAAAATATGCTTGAAACTAGAATATCAACTGTTGCAAAGCTGTGTCATCAACACTCACAAGTATAAAACTACTTTTTTTTAAAGTAATAATTTCTTATTTTAAGCATGAAAAAAAAAAAAATCATGATTTTTACACAATTGTGTCTCATAATTAAAACAGATGACAGCCAAATGGACTTTGCTGATTTATTTTCAATGAAACAATAGAAAATACGTACTCATATAGTCAGGGGCGCGGAAAAGGGGGGGGGGGGTAAAGGAGACGGATTCTAGGGGCCCATGATGGAGGGGGGCCCAGAGAGGCCCCTAATGATGATGCAATTATAATACTTATAAAACTGTGATGCTGCTCTTCTTTCAAAAATATGGTAATGATAGTCAAAAATACCATTAAAATACATAATTGTATGTGAAATAGCATCAACAAATGTTGCCGCTGTGTTGGGGGCCCTGTAAAGATTCTTTTCATGGGGCCCAAAATCCCTAGCGGCGCCCCTGCATATAGTAGTACAGTTGGCACAGTACAGTAAACTGACAGTTAATATTTAAACATTTAACATGTGACATTTCTAACAATTTTGAACAGAAATAGTTCATGCACATTCAGATGAATTCTTCAAAATTACAATTTAAAAAAATTGTGGCCGGGGGCCGGGTTGTATATATATATATATATATATATATATATATATATATATATATATATATATATATATATATATATATATATATATATATATACAATCCTTGCACACTAAGGACTGAAAGAGCACGCACTTGGCGCGATGATGTCATGTTATCCATGGAAAAATGCATTTTTAGACAATATGATTTGCCTGAGCGGCTAGGAGACCCCGAGAGTAACAAGCGCTTGCCTTGTTGCCTTTCCATTAAGAACAATAAACTAGTTTTTAGTATACGTTTGCTAGTTTCAAGAAATGTAATGCCGAGCGCATATCATTATGTCAAGATAATGGCACTAGCATGTACTTAATTTAAGAATATTTTTCAACATATTGAGCAAAAAGGTATCTTTTTTTTTCTACCAAGAAAAGTGCACTTGTTATTAGTGAGAATATACTTATTTTAAGGTATTTTTGGGTTCATTGAAGTTAGCTAATTTTACTTGTTTTGGAAAGTCTTGACAAGCCATATTTTCTTGTTCTATTGGCAGATAATTTTGCTTACTTCAAATAAAATACCACTAATTTTTGTATTTTTGTTTCTTGTTTTTGAACGCTGACTTTTTGCAGTGTAAAGAAGGCAGGACCGCGGTCAAGGAGGAGACGCCACACCCCCCCACCCCCCACTCCCCAACTAGCTCGGCCCGGTAGATGAAATTCTGGAGAGTTCTTCTTTTTTCGCTACAAACAAGGCAAAAAGGCGCTTGATGAGAGCCGCTGCAATCAAGACGAGGAGAGTATGGCGGGGGAAAACTCCTCAGAAGGCACAAATCACTGCAGGGAGGCTATCAGGGTTGCCGGCAATCACTGTAATGACAACGTGGCGTGACATGATAGTTGCAGCACTCAAAAAGAAAATAATTTGCCCGGGCTTGGAAGGAGATTGGCGGCCGGGCTTCTTGGTAAATAGGGGCTTTGTGTGTGTCAGCACGGTTTGGTGTGTTTTGCCTCCAGGCTGACCGTAAAGTGTCCTGAGTGACAGTTGGCTCTTTATCACCGTGATTCATGCAGCAGTGATGAACTCTGGCCACAACAAAACAAAGTCAGGTTTTCGGACCACGTCTTAGTTTACCTTTAGAAATCTTAAAAAGGTAGATTTCATCTTGCCACAGTACCGTTGGGACCAGGGACAACATTTGGATTTTCAGATGTAGGTGGGCGTGGCTTGAAGGTGTCAAACTTCTTTTAGATCGGGGTTGAAAGTCGGGACCCGGGGTGGACCACTCAACTGTGCATCAGTTGAGGACGTCTCTGCACTGCTGACTTGTCTCTACTCAAGATGATCCCCTGCTGACCCCACTATGGACTGGACTCTTCATTCATTTTTCATTTATTTATTTATTTCAGGCAATGACATAAAAAAGTACAAGTTGACAACACATAATAATATAAATTAATATAGTGCATGATTGTCCAGTTTTGCCTGAAAGGGAGCGGGAAGAACATAATTTATTTAATCCCACCCCCAGTTCTCCATTCAGTGATTATTCACATGAGTTTCACTCTTACCTTGTTCAAGGATTATAATACAGATGTTGTATCATAGTGGCATTACCACAGGTAACAATAATTATTACACTGTAACAATATTTTGTATAAAAATGTAGGAATAATGCATATACCAACAATGGTAATAGACAACATAGCAATAATGTTAAGGAAACATTGAGCACATGTCAATACTTTGAGACAGAGTACAACAGCAGGTCAAATTAAAGACCCTCATCTCTATATTTGAACCAGACCCCATGTTTGTATAATGGTTTAAATTGATTAATAGTTTGGCATTGCTTGTGTTGTGTAGTAGAATTTCTGACCTTTGAACTATATTTCAGTATCATGAATCAATTTAAGTGGACCCCGACTTAAACAAGTTGAAAAACTTATTCGGGTGTTACCATTTAGTGGTCAATTGTACGGAATATGTACTTCACTGTGCAACCTACTAATAAAAGTCTCAATCAATCAATTAATCAATTCATGTCTGTCAAGAATGTACGCTCATTTCATTTCTCTTCTATTCTGTGCCATTGAATGGACCGGGTGTGGGACAAAGTTGAATATGAAGTCGTGCCAACCTTTCTACAGAATGTTTTGATTGTCTAAGTATGATTAAGGGATTCAAGGATGTTGCGAAACAAACATGTCGAAAACCACAAAACAGTGACGCACAAGGAAAACAGACTGACGCACGAAGAAACAGATAAAAATGGCCAGGAGACCGGGACTCGAGAGAGATTGCTTTTTTGTGTGTCCTCCGGAGGACGGCTGTTTGTTTGCAAGGACAAAACAATCCAACTTATGCACTTTTGAATATGAGTAAATAAACTTGTACTAAATTCACTTTTGTTGCTGTTTAAGCTTTGGACAATCCACTACAGTTGTTAGTCCAGTTTGTTCCATAGTTTTACTCCGCATACAGACACACAAAAACGTTTGGTTTGAGCTCTCGGCAATAAGAAATATCCAAAGCCTCTCAAGTTATGAGCCTGCACTCGTCTTATAAAAACACGTTGTAGATTAGGCGGCAAAAATGTGTTAAATGCTTAATAAAAGATTATTAATGTATTATATTTAACAAGGTCATCAAGTTTGAGCAACTTTGACTGCATAAACAGATTATGAGTATGTTCTAAAATCAGTGGTCCCCAACGACCGATTGGTATCGGGCCGCGCAAGAAATAAAAAAAATAAAAAATAAAAACTTTTTTTTTTTTTTTTTTTCATTAAATCAACATAATTTTTTTTTTTTTTTTCTCTCTTTTTTTCATTAAATCAACATAAAAAAATTAAAATAAAAAAAACATGTTTTTTTTTTTTTTCTTCATTAAATCAACATAAAAAACAGTCCGTAAGCACACATGATTGTATTTCTTTATGGAAAAAAAAAAATAATAATAAAAAATTAAAAAAATAAAAACAATCCCACCCGCCGGTCTGTGGGACAAATTTTCAAGCGTTGACCGGTCCGCAGCTACAAAAAGGTTGGGGACCACTGAACCAACGTTGTGAATGATCCACACTGCTCTTTCCTGTAATATGATCAGAGGATGAATTGTGTTGTGGTAAGTATTCCCCCATACTTCAACACAGTATGTAAGGTATGGGAGTACCAAGGTGCAGTATAGAGTACGGAGTGCATTTTCATTGAGGTATAGTTTTGCTTTGTTTATAATTGAGAGGCTTTTGGGGATTTTTGTTTTAATGTGTCTGACATGAGGTTTCCATGATAGTTTACTATCAATTATTACTCCCAAAAATGTATTCTCATTTACGATTTCAATTTGGGTACCATCAATACTTATTTTCTGTTCAGACGTTATGTTGCGATTTCCAAACATCACCATCTTAGTTGTATTTATATTAAATGATAATTTATTTGTGTCCATCCATTTTTTTACTATGTTTAGTCCTGTGTTTACTGTATTTATAAGCTCATTATAGTCATCACTACTGTACAATATATTTGTGTCGTCTGCAAATAGTATAAAATTCAGTACTTTGGATGTATTAAACATATCATTAATATATACATTAAACAGTTTTGGCCCCAACACGGACCCTTGGGGGACACCACACGCAATGCCAAGAGTATCAGATAAAAATTGACCCATTTTAACAAACTGTACCCTCCCTGTTAAATAACTTTTTAACCAGTCACCAGCCAGCCCCCTAATTCCATATCTTCCCATTTTATCTAGTAGAATTGAATGATTAATGGTATCAAAGGCTTTCTTTAGGTCAATAAAAATACCAACGGCATATCTTTTATGCTCCAGTGCATTAGTCATTTCCTCAATAGCTTCAGTTATCGCCACTGAAGTTGTTCGTTTGGACCTAAAGCCATGCTGACCGTCATTGATTATATGATGCTTCTCAAGAAAATACTCTCACACTAACTAGATCCACTCGACATCCACTGCACCGGTCGCCCAGGGGGTCCCCCCACATCTGCAGTCCCCTCCAAGGTTTCTCATTGTATCCCATTGGGTTGAGTTTTTTCTTGCCCTGATGTGGGATCTGAGCCGAATACGTCATTATGGCTTGTGCAGCCCTTTGAGACACTTGTGATTAAAGGCTATGTAAATACACTTTCAAAAGTACAAACCCCAACACGGTACCAAGAATGCACACTTTGGTAGAAATACTCAAAGGAATATTTGGCCTTTAAGTAGTGCAATTCCCTGCACCTGTATACCAAATGACAGCCTGAAAAAACTGTTAACAAGTTTTGGGCAAATAAAAAACATTATGTGTTCAAGTAGAACGTTTACAAAGGTTCCTGAATGACATTCTGACAATAAAATTGCATCCGTGTACGTAGATTAGTGTCTTTTCATAAGATAGTTTTAATAATGCAAGCAAGTAATCACCTGTGATTAATCATGACTAATTCAAATGTGATGAATCTGATTAGGAAGAATTGGTTGAGTTGGCAACAGTAGCAAGTGTCAAGTTGGCAGGTGCGAGTTCGAGTTGCTTGAGGCAGATGTGGATAAACGCTTTATGTTTTACTTTTTAGACCAGTTGATCTGCCGTTTATTTTATTTTCTCCTCTGCCCCCCTCTCCCTTGTGGAAGAGGGGGGGGGGGGGGGTCCAGTGGCCATAGATGAAGTGCCCCGGCTGTCCAGATTCGGGACCTGGGGTGGACCGCTCGCCTCTCTGCGCTGCTGACCCGTCTCCGCTCTAGATGGTCTCCTGCTGGCCCCACTATGGACTGGACTCTCACTATTATGTTAGATCCACTATGGACTGGACTCTCACTATTATGTTAGATCCACTATGGACTGGACTCTCACTATTATGTTAGATCCACTATGGACTGGACTTTCACTATTATGTTAGATCCACTATGGACTGGACTCTCACTATTATGTTAGATCCACTATGGACTGGACTTTCACTATTATGTTATACCCACTATGGACTGGACTTTCACTATTATGTTAGATCCACTATGGACTGGACTCTCGCTATTATGTTAGATCCACTATGGACTAGACTCCCACTATTATATTAGATCCACTATGGACTGGACTCTCACTATTATGTTATATCCACTATGGACTGAACTTTCACTCTTATGTTAGATCTACTATGGACTGAACTCTCACTATTATGTTAGATCCACTATGGATTGGACTCTCACTATTATGTTATATCCACTATGGACTGGACTCTCACACTATTATGTTAGATCCACTATGGACTGGACTCTCACACTATCATGTTAGATCCACTATGGACCGGACTTTCACAATATTATGTTAGATCCACTATGGACTGGACTCTCACTATTATGTTAGATCCACAATGGACTGGACTTTCACAATATTATGTCAGACCCTTGCAGACCCTCGACGTCCATTGCATTCTGTCTCCCGTAGAGGGGGGTGAGGTGCGAGGAGAAAGCCAGGGGAATGTAAATGTTGCCTATCGCAAACATTGACCCAGCAAATATTGCTGGGTGACAGGAAACTATAAAGGGGAGTAATTAACCAAAACACCTGGTGGGAACACTAATTGCTAAACTAAGACAGGTGAGGAGAATCAGTGCCAATGGAAAGCAACCGTAAACAGGGAAAGAGGGTGCACCCAGGAAACAAACTAAAACAGAAACATTACCAACATAAATCATGCCATGACCCGGGTAACGGATCATGACAAAAATAATATTTGTCAAGACTTTCAAAAAGAAGTAAAATTAGCTAACTTCAATGAACCCAAAAATACCTTAAAATAAGTATATTCTCACTAATAACAAGTGATTGTAAGATACATCCTCAGATGCACTGGGACACTACCTCAGTGATGTGCCTGAGATCACCGGGGGTTTCGGGTCTTTCAACATCATACCCCCTCCCTCAGGTGACCCAGCCAGGGTTGATCAGACCCCAGCTTGTGTCCCAGTAGCATTGGCCCACAGTTCGCTCCTCCTGATCCAAAGCCATCTAGAGGCTCTCTCTGCTGCCTCCATGGTGGTCTTGATGGCCTTCCTTTTCCTATCACCTGTGATGCCAAGTAGTGTGAACATCTTGCACAGTGAGCGGCCAGCAAAGCCTCTACACCCCACTTCGATGGGCTCACAGCGTGCCCTCCAGCCTCCTCTGCGGCATTGCTCGACTAGCTCCTGGTACGTTGACCGCTTCCGCTCGTTTGCCTCCTCTATGCGATCCTCCCAAGGAACTGTCAGCTCTATCAGTAGCACCTGCCATGAAGATACTGATGTAAGCAAGATGTCTGGCCTCAACGAAGTTGTTGTAACACAGTCTGGAAACTTGAGCTGCTCGCCCAAGTCCACTCGAAGATCCCAGTCCAATGCTGAGGTGAGGAGCCCGGCTGCTGGTTTGGGCTGTGACTGTGGCTGCTCTCCAGCCCTGACAAAGGCAATTCTTCTATTGCCAAGTTGTTGCTTGCTGCTGTTGTTTTTGGCCACGGCTTTAGCTATGGCTTCAGCAACGGTCTTCAGCACTTGGTCGTGCCGCCAGCGGTAGCGGCCCTCCCCCAGAGCTTTAGAGCAGCTGCTTAGGATGTGCTCCAGCGAGCCTTTCCTGGAGCACAGCACACAGGCTGGAGAGTCAATCATGCCCCAGAGATGGAGATTGGCTGGGCTGGATAGGACGTCGTAGACAGCTTGAACCATGAACTTAATGCGCTGGGGTTCAGCCAGCCTGATCTCAGACCAGGTCACCCTCCTCTCCAGTGCGCACCCTCCCACCTTGTCCATGCTCCCTGCTGCTGCATACCCACCATCCTGCTGGTTCGTTCCTCCTCAACCTCTGCACGCACCTCCTTCAGGACTAGCTGGCATTTATCTTTACCACGTGCCTTCTCATAGTGAGGTTGGGGGAAGACTCCCAGCCCAGCACGGCCTGTGCACTTTTCTTGGTAGAAAAAAAAAGAGACCTTTTTGCTCAATATGTTGAAAAATAGTCTTAAATGAAGTAAATGCTAGTGCCATTATCTTGACATAATGATATGCGCTCGGCATTACATTTCTTGAAACCAGCAAACTTATACTAAAAACTAATTTATTATTGTTTTTAATGGAAAGGCAACAAGGCAAGCGCTTGTTACTCTCGGGGTCTCCTAGCCGCTCAGGAAAATCATATGGTCTGAAAATGCATTTTTCCATGGATAACATGACATCATCACGCCAAGTGTGTGCCTTTTCAGTCAATTAGTGCGCATATATACAAAAAAATTACATTTTTCAATTGTAATTTTGAAGAATTTATCTGAATGTGCATGAACTATTTCTGTTCAAAATTGTTAGAAATGTTTAAATATTAACTGTCAGTTTACTGTACTGTGCCAACTGTACTACTATACGAGTACGTGTTTTCTATTGTTTCATTGAAAATAAAACAGCAAAGTCCATTTGGCTGTCATCTGTTTTAATTATGAGACACAATTGTTACAAAGTCATGATTTTTTTTTTTTTGTCAACAGTTGATATTCTAGTTTCAAGCATGTTTTACTCAATATAGGTCATCAAATCTCAGCAACAAGCTGTAATATCTTACTGAGATCATTTAGGACAGTGGTGTCCAAAGTGCGGCTGGGGGCCATTGGCGGCCCGCAGCTAATTGTATAACATAAAATAACATAAAAATGTATCACTTTCTGAGTGGGGCACCTTTTGGATCCCAACTATATTTAATGGGATTTTATTTATCTTTTCACTCTGATTACTCACAAATAATAATGAATTAAAATCAATGGTGTCCTGCATTATTGATCTTTTTAAGGCTCTAAGTACTTCACATCAAACATTGCTTTCTGAATGTTTTGGGCAGTGGGGGAAATACTGCATATTTCTTTATTTATTTAAAAAAAAAAAAAAAATACTGCATATTTCAGTTTTATTATAAAAAAACAAAGTTGTCTTTGACAGAAAAGGCATAAAACCTTTTTGTTTTATTTTTACTTTATACCAACCTGAAGTTGATATACTGTAGAGATTTACTGTAAGCGTTAAATAAAAATGAATAAATAATAATTTGACTTGTTTTTAACATTTTAATGACCTAGACCCTTTATGGTCCCCGGGAGACCGTAAAGGTAAAAAAAAAAAAAAAAAAAATCCATATATTTTGTTATGGTTTGAAAATGAAAAATATCAAAATGGCCCCCGCATGCTTTAAATTTTCCGTGTTTGGCCCTCATTGGAAAAACTTTGGAAACCCCTGATTTAGGACCAAAACACTTAAAACAAGTAAAACACTCCAACATAAAATCTGCTTAGTGAGAAGAATGATCTTATCAGACAGAAAATAAGCAAATATCACCCTTATTTGAGATATTTCATCTTACTTATATTTCAGTTTCTGCAGTGTATCTATAGCGTGTATGTTACATAAACATTATTGCCTTTAAAAAGTGGTGACGGTACTTGCAGTTTGAGAGCGCTACCTGTATTGTCAGTCAGAGCGAGCGGTGAGACAGCGTGAGCGGTGCATGATCCGCCCACCCACCCAGCCAATCATCATCATCGCATTTACAACGGCGTCATCATCCCCCAACATTTGCTCTCTCTCTGGCAGCTGACGTGTGGATGAAAACTGACACCTTGCACTTCTTTCAACCAAACTGGAGCAACGAGCCACTTCACATTCTCCGTAACGGCAACAACTTTAAAGTTAAAGGCCTACTGAAAATTTTTTTTTGATTTAAACGGGGATAGCAGATCCATTCTATGTGTCACACTTGATCATTTCGCGATATTGCCATATTTTTGCTGAAAGGATTTAGTAGAGAACATCGACGATAAAGTTCGCAACTTTTGGTCGCTGATAAAAAAAAGCCTTGCCTGTACCGGAAGTAGCGTGACGTCACAGGTTGAAGGGCGCCTCACATTTCCCCATTGTTTACACCAGCAGTGAGAGCGATTCGGACCGAAAAAGCGACGATTACCCCATTAATTTGAGCCAGGATGAAAGATTTGTGGATGAGGAACGTGAGAGTGAAGGACTAGAGTGCAGTGCAGGACGTATCTTTTTTCGCTCTGACCGTAACTTAGGTACAAGCTGGCTCATTGGATTCCACACTTTCTCCTTTTTCTATTGTGGATCACGGATTTGTATTTTAAACCACCTCGGATACTATATCCTCTTGAAAATGAGAGTCGAGAACGCGAAATGGACATTCACAGTCACTTTTATCTCCACGACAATACATCGGCGAAGCACTTTAGCTACGGCGCTAACGTGATAGCATCGGGCTTAACTGCAGATAGAAACAAAATAAATAAACCCCTGACTGGAAGGATAGACAGAAGATCAACAATACTATTAAACCATGGACCTGTAACTACACGGTTAATGCTTTCCAGCCTAGCGAAGCTTAACAATGCTGTTGCTAACGGCGCCATTGAAGCTAACTTAGCTACAGAACCTCACAGAGCTATGCTAAAAACATTAGCTATCCACCTACGCCAGCCAGCCCTCATCTGCTCATTAACACCCGTGCTCACCTGCGTTCCAGCGATCGACGGAGCGACGAAGGACTTCACCCGATCATCGATGCGATCGGCGGCTAGCGTCGGATAGCGCGTCTGCTATCCAACTCAAAGTCCTCCTGGTTGTGTTGCTGCAGCCAGCCGCTAATACACCGATCCCACCTACAGCTTTCTTCTTTGCAGTCTCCATTGTTCATTAAACAAATTGCAAAAGATTCACCAACACAGATGTCCAGAATACTGTGGAATTTTGCGATGAAAACAGAGCTTTTTGTATTGGAATACAATGATGTCTGAATACTTCCGTTTCAACCATTGACGTCACACGCATACGTCATCATATCTAAACGTTTTCAACCGGAAGTTTCGTGGGAAATTTAAAATGTCACTTTATAAGTTAACCCGGCCGTATTGGCATGTGTTGCAATGTTAAGATTTCATCATTGATATATAAACTATCAGACTGCGTGGTTGCTAGTAGTGGCTTTCAGTAGGCCTTTAATTAATAAGATTACTTGTTACTGGAAAAAAAAAAAACGCCGTTAGTATCAACGTTATACTTTAACGCCGTAATTACCAACTCTGCCGAAGAATAATATAAGCAAGTGAGGTGAGGAATATGACCAGCGCTCACACACAAGAGCATCCTCTTCCATTTACGTCATCGTTTTCCTCATACTCACCACCCGCCCTCTTTGCCAGCCTCTGATCTCTGCAAGATGTGCTGAGCCTTATGGGTGTGAGCATGCATGTATTATTACACATCTCGCCAGGCGGGGAGCAGCAACGTGACAGAGTTGCTGCGCAGGCACTGGGAGGAGATGGGGGGGGTTAATGCGACTCAGCTGCAGAGCCGGGGAGACGGTTTGCCGGGGTCAGAGGGCGGCGGATGAGAAAGCACAAAGCCGGTGAGGTGGCTTATCTTTCTGTTCCGTGTACGTGGGCAGTGCCCGGCTCCGTCGGGTGTGGGAAGTGAGTCACGGCCGGACACTGGTGAATAAACTTATGCACAGAAGCACGCTCATGCTCGACTGTCCTCTGAAGCATCTCTGTGCCTGTGCCCTTATGATTCACCCCGACTAAATGTATTAAAGTCACAACTTTTAGCACGGAAATAGTTTTTGCGACTACCTGCTTCCCGTTTTCAATCATCAATCATAAATCACAGTTTATTTATATAGCCCTAAATCACAAGTGTCTCAAAGAGCTCGGCTCAGATCCCACATCAGGACAAGAAAAAACTCAACCCAATGGGATACAATGAGAAACCTTGGAGGCGACCGAAGATATGACCGGTGCAATGGACGTCGAGTGGATCTAGTCAATAGTGTGAGAGTCCAGTCCATAGTGGATCTAGTCAATAGTGTGAGAGTCCAGTCCATAGTGGATCTAGTCAATAGTGTGAGAGTCCAGTCCATAGTGGGGCCAGCAGGAGATCATCTTGAGTGGAGACAAGTCAGCAGCGCAGAGACGTCCCCAACTGATGCACAGATGAGTGGTCCACCCCGGGGCCCGACTTTGACCAGCTAGCGCATCATATCTGGTCACCTAATAACCTCTCCACGCAGGAGAGGGGAGCAGAGCAGAAACGAGACGGCAGATCAACTGGTCTAAAAGGGGGGTCTATTTAAAGGCAAGAGTAAACAAATGAGTTTTAAGATGGGACTTAAATGCTTCTACTGAGGTAACATCTCTAACTGTTACCGGGAGGGCATTCCAGAGTACTGGAGCCCGAATAGAAAATGCTCAATAGCCCGCAGCCGGAGTTCTTTGAACGTGTCATGATCCGTGGTCCGGATCATGTTTTTGTTATGTTCTGTTAGTTTTAGACTCCATAGTTCCTGTTTTCGTGCACCCTTGTTTGTTTTAGTTACCATGGCCACTTATGATTTTCACCTGCCTCTGGTGTTCGGGACGCGCACCTGTTTCCAATCTAGAGACATTATTTAAGCCTGCCTTTGCCAGTCAGTCGTCCTGGTGTCATTGTCTGTCTCATGCCTGGACTACGTAAGTTGTGTTTATTTCATTCCACAGTTTTCATAAGTTCTCTATGTTCATAGTCTATGCCAAGTATTTACTTTAACTCCGAGTGAGATCAGTGCGTTGTGCTTTCGCCTTGTTTTCCGTTTTTGTACCTTTTTGAGTTTTGATAATTAAATCATGTTTTTACCTGCATGCCTTGTCCGGAATAGTCCGTTTGCATCCTGGGAGAACAAACTTTGCAGCAAGCTGCAACATAACCGTGACAGAACGCAGATTTCTTGCCGGGACATATGGTACGATACAATCAATCAGCAAGATAGGATGGAGCTAGACTGTGTAGTATTTTATACGTAAGTAGTAAAACCTTAAAGTCGCATCTTAAGTGCACAGGAAGCCAGTGCAGGTGAGCCAGTATAGGTGTAATATGAACAAACTTTCTTGTTCTTGTCAAATGTCTAGCAGCAGTTTTAAGCGTCTCTCCTCCAAGAACAACTCGTATGCCTCTTGAGAGACTCTGCAGCCATTGTGGATTGCGGCACGCCAGTTGGATCTTTCACTTGCAAGAGCCTCCCAGTTGTCAACGTTGATGGAGACATATTTCAGGTGCCTCTTGATTACGTCTTTAAAACATACCATATTTTTCGGACTATAAGTCACTCCGGAGTATAAGTCGCACCGGCCGAAAATGCATAATAAAGAAGGAAAACAACATATATAAGTCGCACTGGAGTATAAGTCGCATTTTTTGGGGACATTTATTTGACTTGTGACGTCCTTCAAATAGACCCCCTTTTTAGACCAGTTGATCTGCCGTTTATTTTATTTTCTGGCCCCCTCTCCCTTGTGAAAAGGGGGGCACAGGTCCGGTGGCCATGGATGAAGTGATGGCTGTCCAGAGTCGGGACCCGGGTGGACCGTTCGCCTGTGCATCGGTTGGGGACATCTCTGCGCTGCTGACCCGTCTCCGCTCGGGATGGTCTCCTGCTGCCCCCACTATGGACTGGACTCTCACTATTATGTTAGATCCACTATGGACTGGACTCTCACAATATTATGTTAGATCCACTATGGACTGGACTCTCACAATATTATGTTAGATCCACTATGGACTGGACTCTCACAATATTATGTTGGATCCACTATGGACTGGACTCTCACTATTATGTTAGATCCACTATGGACTGGACTCTCACACTATTATATTAGATCCACTATGGACTGGACTCTCACAATATTATGTTAGATCCACTATGGACTGGACTCTCACACTATTATGTTAGATCCACTATGGACTGGATTCTCACAATATTATGTTAGATCCACTATGGACTGGACTCTCACTATTATGTTAGATCCACTATGGACTGGACTCTCACTATTATGTTAGATCCACTATGGACTGGACTCTCACACTATTATGTTAGATCCACTATGGACTGGACTCTCACACTATTATGTTAGATCCACTATGGACTGGACTCTCACTATTATGTTAGATCCACTATGGACTGGACTCTCACAATATTATTTTAGATCCACTATGGACTGGACTCTCACACTATTATGTTAGATCCACTATGGACTGGACTCTCACAATATTATGTTAGATCCACTATGGACTGGACTCTCACTATTATGTTAGATCCACTATGGACTGGACTCTCACAATATTATGTTAGATCCACTATGAACTGGACTCTCACTATTATGTTGGATCCACTATGGACTGGACTCTCACTATTATGTTAGATCCACTATGGACTGGAGTCTCACTATTATGTTAGATCCACTATGGACTGGACTCTCACTATTATGTTAGATCCACTATGGACTGGACTCTCACAATATTATGTTAGATCCACTATGGACTGGACTCTCACTATTATGTTAGATCCACTATGGACTGGACTCTCACACTATTATGTTAGATCCACTATGGACTGGACTCTCACAATATTATGTTAGATCCACTATGGACTGGACTCTCACACTATTATGTTAGATCCACTATGGACTGGACTCTCACTATTATGTTAGATCCACTATGGACTGGACTCTCACTATTATGTAGATCCACTATGGACTGGACTCTCACTATTATGTTAGATCCACTATGGACTGGACTTTCACAATATTATGTCAGACCCACTCGACGTCCATTGCATCCGGTCTTCCCTAGAGGGGATGGGGGGTCACCCACATCTGCGGTCCTCTCCAAGGTTTCTCATAGTCATTCATATCGACATCCCACTGGGTTGTGAGTTTTTCCTTACCCTTATGTGGGCTCTGTACCGCGGATGTCGTTTTTGGCTTGTGCAGCCCTTTGAGACACTTGTGATTTAGGGCTGTATAAATAAACATTGATTGATTGATTGATTGACTTTGGACTTTTTGAGTTTGACTGGATGACAGTGAAGAATCAGCTTCCTTGTTGCTAGAAACCCTAAGCAGCTAAAGACCCTCATAGTGTCTGGTCAACCATCGAGTTAGAGACGGTGCCCGTGCTCTGCAACGACACAGAGATACCAAACTGTTTTGGGAATCCGACTATTATACTGCATGTAAACATAGTCAGGGAGTCCCCGGCATGCATTTCACACGTCAAAGGGGATGTGGAGAGTGTTTCCTGTTTACCCACCCTGGCAGGCACTCATTACAAAAACATCAAAATAAGCCATGCAGAGAGGCGGGTCAAATTAATGATCTCACTGTGCCCCGCACGCCACCAAACGGTGCCAAGGCGGAACAAATGCCGTGATGCACCTGCCCGTTGGCTGGCTAACACACACGCACGCATTAGTGCCAAGTTCCAGAGCCGCTAACGAGCGTTCAATTAGCGGGGAATTAGTGAAGACTAGCGTGGTCCATGCTGTGACCATTAGGTGCAGGAGGGAAGGACAAGGAGAGGAGCGATGATTAACATGACACACAATCACCGCATTGGAACATCTACACTCACTTCTACACTTGTACAAACCCCGTCTCCATGTTTGTGTTAGATGTAAATATAAACGGAATACAATGATTTGCAAATCATTTTCAAGCCATATTCAGTTGAATATGCTACAAAGACAACATATTTGATGTTCAAACTGATAAACTTTTTTTTTTTTTTGTGCAAATAATCATTAACTTTAGAATTTGATGGCAGCAACATGTGACAAAGAAGTTGGGAAAGGTGGCAATAAATACTGATAAAGTTGAGGAATGCTCATCAAACACTTATTTGGAACATCCCACAGGTCCATCCATCCATCCATCTTCTTCCGCTTATCCGAGGTCGGGTCGCGGGGGAAGCAGCCTAAGCAGGGAAACCCAGACTTCCCTATCCCCAGCCACTTCGTCCAGCTCTTCCCGAGGCGTTCCCAGGCCAGCCGGGAGACATAGTCTTCCCAACGTGTCCTGGGTCTTCCCCGTGGCCTCCTACCGGTCGGACGTGCCCTAAACACCTCCCTAGGGAGGCGTTCGGGTGGCATCCTGTCCAGATGCCCGAACCACCTCAACTGGCTCCTCTCGATGTGGAGGAGCAGCGGCTTTACTTTGAGCTCCCCCCGGATGGCAGAGCTTCTCACCCTATCTCTAAGGGAGAGACCCGCCACCCGGCGGAGGAAACTCATTTCGGCCACTTGTACCCGTGATCTTGTCCTTTCGGTCATAACCCAAAGCTCATGACCATAGGTGAGGATGGGAACGTAGATCGACCGGTAAATTGAGAGCTTTGCCTTCCGGCTCAGCTCCTTCTTCACCACAACGGATCGATACAGCGTCCGCATTACTGAAGACGCCGCACCGATCCGCCTGTCGATCTCACGATCCACTCTTCCCTCACTCGTGAACAAGACTCTGAGGTACTTGAACTCCTCCACTTGGGGCAGGGTCTCCTCCGCAACCCGGAGATGGCACTCCACCCTTTTCCGGGCGAGAACCATGGACTCGGACTTGGAGGTGATCATCCCACAGGTGAACAGGCAAATTGGGAACAGGTGGGTGCCATGATTGGGTATAAAAGTAGATTCCATGAAATGCTCAATCTTTTACAAACAAGGACGGGGCGAGGGTCACCACTTTGTCAACAAATGCCTGAGCAAATTGTTGAATAGTTTAAGAAAAACCTTTCTCAACCAGCTATTGCAAGGAATTTAGGGATTTCACCATCTACGCTCCGTAATATCATCAAAGGGTTCATAGAATCTGCACGTAAGCAGCTAAGCCCGTGACCTTCCATCCCTCAGGCTGTACTGCATCAACAAGTAAAGGATATCACCACATGGGCTCAGGAACACTTCAGAAACCCACTGTCAGTAACTACAGTTGGTCGCTACATCTGTAAGTGCAAGTTAAAACTCTCCTATGCAAGGCGAAAACCGTTTATCAACAACACCCAGAAACGCCGTCGGCTTCGCTGGGCCTGAGCTCATCTAAGATGGACTGATACAAAGTGGAAAAGTGTTCTGTGGTCTGACGAGACCACATTTCAAATTGTTTTTGGAAACTGTGGACGTCGTTTCCTCCGGACCAAAGATGAAAAGAACCATCCGGATTGTTATAGGCGCAAAGTGGAAAAGCCAGAATGTGTGATGGTATGGGGGTGTATTAGTGGCCCAAGACATGGGTAACTTACACATCTGTGAAGGCGCCATTAATGCTGAAAGGTACATACAGCTTTTGGAGCAACATATGTTGCCATCCAAGCAACGTTATCATGGACGCCCCTGCTTATTTCAGAAAAACGATGCCAAGCCACGTGTTACAACAGCGTGGCTTCATAGTAAAAGAGTGCGGGTACTAGACTGGCCTGCCTGTAGTCCAGACATTGAAAATGTGTGGCGCATTATGAAGCCTAAAATAGCAGAAGGGAGACCCCCGGACTGTTGAACAACTTAAGCTGTACATCAAGCAAGAATGGGAAAGAATTCCACCTGAGAAGCTTCAAAAATGTGTCTCCTTAGTTCCCAAACCTTTACTGAGTGTTGTTAAAAGGAAAGGCCATGTAACACAGTGGTGAACATGCCCTTTCCCAACTACTGAAATTCTAAGTTAATTATTATTTGCAAAAAAAATATAAAGTTTATGAGTCTGAACATCAAATATCGTGTCTTTGTAGTGCATTCAATTGAATATGGCTTGAAAAGGATTTGCAAATCATTGTATTCCGTTTATATTTACATCCAACACAATTTCCCAACTCATATGGAAACGGGGTTTGTAGAATCAGCCACGGCTGAGAATGACATCTCGTTGCATTATCCCTCTTTCATTAGGGACGCATCCAGAAAAGCCTCATCAGATCTAGTTATTGCATACAAATATGCACAAAAGCGCGCAGCGGCGAAATCAAAGTGCTTAGCCAAGGCGTCGCGACACAACACATGCATCAGCGCGGCACAACACCCGGTGTCCGCCATGCATGTAATGCCAGGGTTTTATTTGGAAATGAATTCCTAATCTAATCCATACAGCCATATTAATAACTATTACAAAGCACACCCCAGTCACGAATTAATCAAGGAACGGCAATTAGTGTAAAATTTAAATGCATGTTGTAAACCCACATGGAGTGTCTGGCACTAGATGGAGGTGCCAAGCCGTCACTGTACTAATTAGTTTTGCAATTATGTTTAATAAATTCTGTGGAAGCCAATCATCCTGCAGTCAGGAAGCTTCTGCAGACGCCGCCTAAACATCCCATCAGATCGTCTCTTCTGCTCTAGTTCAGATGACTTGCCAATTTTGCATTTGCTCGGAGTCCAATGCACAGAAACTACCCCTGAACTTTTTTTTGCAACTGATTTCTTATTTGGAGAGGGAAAATAATCAAGTCTTAATGCCGCTCATCACTCCGCGTAACTACGTGTTCACCCCGCATACAAACCGCTGTTACTCAGACGGAATTGCAGCAAACAAGCAAAAGTGTAATCACAAGACGAATGAAACTCACACAATTGTTGTCCTCTCAGTGGAATGCAGCTGCTTACAGCAGATGTCCTATTTATTTATTTATTTTTAACAATTTGCACCACAAAAACTGAAATCTAAGTACGATGAAATATCTCAAATAAGGGTGATATTTGCTCATTTTCTGTCTGATGAGATCATTCTTCTCACTAAGCAGATTTTGTGTTAGAGTGTTTTACTTGTTTTAAGGCAGGGGTATTTGTATTTTTTTCCTTGTTTTTGAACACTGACTTTTTTGCAGTGTGGTTTGTGTTTTCATGGTGAAACAGCCAAAGTGCTAACACGCGTAAAAAGCTGTACAATTTGGAAACAAAGCAAGGGGGTATGGTGAACACAATAATCCTAATACAATAATCCTTGTTGTGTTGCCTGAATTGAATTTTGTGAAGAAAATACTGTAGGAAAGTTGGCGTCGGACCAATGAGCCTCTAAGTGGCACGGTCGGTCAGAGGTGTATGATAAGCAGGGGCGTCGAAGTGAAGGGTTAAGTGAGGCTGTTTTACCGGGGGCCCCCAGGCACAGGGTGGCCCTTTGCTTTTGTAAAGTTTGACTATGTTTTTTCCTTGCAATTTAAATGTGTAAGTAAAAAAAAAAACATGTCATAAATATTAATATAACACTTGTGGATGTGTGTTGAATTTGTGGAAGTTCAATATTAAGGTCGCTCGAATTATAATATGAACGTCTGCCTACTCAGTGGCCTTGTGGTTGGAGTGTCCACCCCGAGACCGGGACGTTGTGAGTTCAAACCCCGGCCGAGTCATACCAAAGACTATAAAAATGGGACCTATTACTTCATTATACTCAGTATCAAGGGTTGGAATTGGGGGTTGAATCACCAAATGATTCCCGAGCGTGGCGCACGCTGCTGTTCACTGCTCCCCTCACCTCCCAGGGGGTGAACATGGGGATGGGTCAACATGAAGAGGACACATTTCACCACACCTAGTGTGGGTGTGACAATTGTTGGGACTTTAACATGGAAGAAAATCTATTCCCACGTGGTAAAATCATGGCATAATAACTTTGAAATACAACTACGACAACTTTAGCTTATTTTCTTTGTTTTACTTCGGCCCACAGTAGAACCAACACCTATTGAAAATGTGCATATCACAAATAATCCTCTTGACGAAACACTTCGCTAGTTAAAAATTCTGAGGAAAAAAAATGGTGCTCTTTCAAAAACACCATGAAGAACACAATCAACTTAGACTTCATCTCAGTGTATCTACACAGCAGTTAACATTTAAGTCAGAACCCATCTAGGATTAAATAAATAAAACATAAAACATAAATAAAACTTCCAGCGCGCAGTCAGGGCGTTGACGGGATCCGGTTTGGTGGCTGCGTGATTACGTCTCTGTCATGATCCGTGGTCCGGATCATGTTTTTGTCATGTTCTGTTAGTTTTGGACTCTTTTAGTTCCTGTTTGCACCTGAGTTTGTTTTATTTACCATGGCTACTTCATGATTTTCACCTGCCTCTGGTGTTCAGGACGCTCACCTGCTGCTAATCAGAGGACTATTTAAGCCTGCCTTTGCCAGTCAGTCGTCCTGGCGTCATTAGTTGTTTGTGTCATCCAATGCCATAGTTTATGCTAAGTGTTTACCTCATGCCTTGCCAAGTAAGTCGTATTGGTTTCATGCCACAGTTTTGTGTTTGTTCTATGCCATAGTTAATGCTAGTTGTTTCATGCCACAGTTTTGTGTTTGTTTCATGCCACAGTTTCGTGAGGTTCATGTCCTATGTTTTTACCTTAGCTTCCGCGTGCGATAGGCACGTTTGTCTTTGGGTTGTTTTCTGTTTTGTACCTCGTTGATTGTTTCTTAAAATTAAATCACGTTCCTACCTGCAAGTCCTGTCCGGAGTCGTCCGTTTGCCTTCCTGGGAAAACGACCCCGCAGTAAGCGAAAACCACGTCGTGATAGTCTCTGTTTTTTGCAGATGATGTGGTCCTGATGGCTTCACCTGGCCAGGATCTTCAACTCTCACTGGATCGGTTCACAGCCGAGTGTGAAGCGACTGGGATGAGAATCAGCACCTCCAAGTCCGAGTACATGGTTCTCGCCCGGAAAAGGGTGGAGTGCCATCTCCAGGTTGGGGAGGAGACCCTGCCCCAAGTGGAGGAGTTCAAGTACCCCGGAGTCTTGTTCACGAGTGAGGAAAGAGTGGATTGTGAGATCGACAGGCGGACCTGTGCGGCGTCTTCAGTAATGGGGACGCTGTATCGATCCGTTGTGGTGAAGAAGGAGCTGAGCCGGAAGGCAAAGCTCTCAATTTACCGGTCGATCTACGTTCCCATCCTCACCTATGGTCATGAGCTTTGGGTTATGACCGAAAGGACAAGATCACGGGTACAAGCGGCCCAAATGAGTTTCCTCCGCCGGGTGGAGGGTCTCTCCCTTAGAGATAGGGTGAGAAGCTCTGCCATCCGGGTGGAGCTCAAAGTAAAGCCGCTGTTCTTCCACATGGAGAGGAGCCAGATGAGGTGGTTCGGGCATCTGGTCAGGATGCCACCCGAACGCCTCCCTAGGGAGGTGTTTAGGGCACGTCCGACCGGTAGGAGGCCACGGGGAAGACCCAGGACACGTTGGGAAGTCTATGTCTCCCGGCTGGCCTGGGAACGCCTCAGGTTCCCCCGGGAAGAGTTGGACTTGTGAAAAATAGGCACAATTCCCCAAAAAGTGCAGTTACTCTTTAAGGTTTTTATATGTGTTTTAAAAAGCTGTTTTCAACCAAATCAATGCAATAATTACTTTTTCAGTGCATGTAAACATACCGAGTGTCTATGTATGTGGCGGGGACGTTGGATTTAGGGTGGGACAGGGGGCCTTATTGGGAGTCTTGTCAATGGGGGGGTCTATAATTTGTTGCCATGCCCCTGATGGTGAGCTTCAGGAGGGACAAAAGACTTGCACTTTTAACTCTTGTGCGGTGTTCGGGTCTGTGGGACCCAATTTCATTTTTTTATTAAAAGAAAAATGATACAATTAATACATTTTTCAAAACTGAGACTCACTGACTTTGGCTCATTTTCTGTGAAGAACATATATCACAATACTTAATGTACAGCCCTTACCTTTGGGCTGGTACCGAGGGCGACTGTGTTGACCAGTTTGACGCGTGGAAATGATAGAATGTCCAGTACTGTAGAACTGTGTTTGGATATGACAATCCGTTTATTCCAGCTATCTAAATTAAATCAAATGTAGGTTAAATAACAAAGTATGCTGACCTTGAATGGCACATTATCACAGCATTGTCACGGCACGATACAACACGATACCATATGACATGACACAACATGACATGACACGACACGTCACGGTCGAAAACTGTTTGTCCTCCAATCGCCCTGCCCATGCTCACACCTGAACACAATTTAAAGGAGGCTACCATGGTAACCGCACCATAGCAACAGTCCCCTCCCTGTCAACACTTCCTGGTTCTTAACAGGAAGTGGGCGGAGCAATCTGCCGCAAAGGAAATTAAACATGCTGAACCCAACAATCATCCATCCATCCATTTTCTACCGCTTATTCCCTTCGGGGTCGCGGGGGGCGCTGGAGCCTATCTCAGCTACAATCGGGCGGAAGGCGGGGTACACCCTGGACAAGTCGCCACCTCATCGCAGGGCCAACACAGACAGACAAACAACATTCACATTCACACACTAGGGCCAATTTAGTGTTGCCAATCAACCTATCCCCAGGTGCATGTCTTTGGAGGTGGGAGGAAGCCGGAGTACCCGGAGGGAACCCACGCAGTCACGGGGAGAACATGCAAACTCCACACAGAAAGATCCCGAGGCCGATCAATTAGAGAAAATAAAATAAAAACAATAGAAACAAATAAGGAATTTTGGCTCAAACACATATTTAATGACCACACACCATACACCCCCCCTACACATTTATATTACATATAAGATGTCCGGGTCCACTGGACCCGGGGCTAATAGAAGTGCGGAAATTGATGTTCTGTGTACCACACACACACACACACACACAGCAGGCCTAGACAGGAGGAGGACAGAGTGTAGGTACACAGAACATCAGAGGGTCAAATGTGCGAGAAAATGAGAGCAGACAGTGTTGACAAACTATGTTGCAGCCTTGTGTGGGAACCCACACAAATTTTCCACGCAACGTTCATATTGTTGTTACTCAGCCAGCGTTTGTGGGTCTGATGGACCCGTTGCATTTTGTGGCTTTTAATGCCTCACAATCAAACACTTTTGTGTTAAAATACTGAACAGATGTTTATTGGGATAAGGTAAACATCTGTTCAGTATTTTAACATAAAAGTGTTTGATTGTGAGGCATTAAAAGCCACAAAATGCAACAGGTTCATCAGACCCACAAACGCTGGCTGAGTAACAACAATATGAACATTACACAAGGTTTAAGCATATCTAGTTCAAATATTATTTCCAGGCAATACTGGACATGTATTTCAGAAGATGGTCACTACAGAGGTCCGCCTTACAGTGTTACTACCAGCAGGCTTCAGCTGTTTGCTCTTGACTCACACCCTCCATTAGAACAATCTGCATAAATATGTACGTGGGGCGCCATTTGAACCAGTGCCTGACACCATGTGTGTTAATAAGATAATTCTACCTCCATGCCTGCAACAAACATGCGTATAGCGCCGCAGAGACGCAGGCTTATACCCAAAACATCCCCCCCTCCCCCCCAGGCCAGCATACACACATCACAGACGCTAATGAGCCGGGGAAATGTAGTCAATACAGTAGAATTGATCAGCATTGTTTATTGACGTCGCGCAATCGATCGGGTTCCCCTTACTCCGTAATGCCTAATTAGCCGTGTCTGCGTCACACACCAGCAAACGCACGAGCAGGTGCGGCGCAAACAAATCGTGGCGTTTAATTTGGAGCCGCTCGCCGGGCTCTGGCTCATTTCACCGGGAACTCGGGTTCATTTGCGGCGGCGCCGCCGTGTAGCCGCACTCCATATGTTTTCATTAATATCAATTGTGTGATGTCAATATTAAGCCTGTGCTGAGTCCCGCAGAAAAGGAACCTGCAGATGTAATTCAAAGAGCCTTTAGCCCTGCAGGTTTGTCTGTAAACATGTAGATTGTGAAATGTTCCCGTAGAGTCACGCCGTACCAGGTAACTTTCACCCGTTAAATCAACCGTGCCCAAATTAGATATTGAATTCTGTGGTGTGTAACCGCAATATATACGGATTGTGGTGTATCCGCTATCTGTTTTGGAGCGTGTGTATACAAACATGCACGACATGTTCCACCTGCTAAGTGTGTGCAAGTTCCCGAGAACAAACAGTCCTCCGCATCTCTGATCTCCGAGTCAGACCTCAGCTCCCTGAGCCGATCGTCGAAATATCTCTTGTCAAATACCGCATATAAAAATATCCACACAAAAGTGCACTGCAAAAAGTCAGTGTTCAAAAACAAGAAAACATTTTTTTATTTGAACTGAGCAAAATTATCTGCCAATAGAACAAGAACATTTGGCTAGAACATTTAGCATTGATTTTTTGATTGATTGAGACTTTTATTAGTAGGTTGCACAGTGAAGTATATATTCCGTACAATTGACCACTAAATGGTAACACTCGAATAAGTTTTCCAACTTGTTTAAGTCGGGGTCCACTTAAATTGATTCATGATACAGATATATACTATCATATATACTATCATCATAATACAGTCATCACACAAGATAATCACATTGAATTATTTACATTATTTACAATCAGGGGTGTGTGTGTGGGGGGGGGGGGGGTGGTTAGGATATGGACAGCAAGTAGTGGACATATAGAGAGAGAGAGAGAGAGAGAGAGAGAGAGAGAGAGAGAGAGAGAGAGAGAGAGAGAGAGAGAGAGAGAGATCAGAAGGCATGAGAAAAAGAAAAAGTATCTGCATTTGATTGTTTACATTTGATTATTAGCAATCCGGGGAGGGTGTTAGTTTAGGGTTGTAGCTGCCTGGAGGTGAACTTTTATTGCGGTTTTGAAGGAGGATAGAGATGCCCTTTCTTTTATACCTGTTGGGAGCGCATTCCACATTGATGTGGCATAGAAAGAGAATGAGTTAAGACCTTTGTTAGATCGGAATCTGGGTTTAACGTGGTTAGTGGAGCTCCCCCTGGTGTTGTGGTTATGGCGGTCATTTACGTTAAGGAAGCAGTTTGACTTGTACTTCGGTATCAGGGAGGTGTAGCGGATTTTATAGACTAGGCTCAGTGCAAGTTGTTTAACTCTGTCCTCCACCTTGAGCCAGCCCACTTTAGAGAAGTGGGTAGGAGTGAGGTGGGATCTGGGGTGGAGGTCTAGAAGTAACCTGACTAGCTTGTTCTGAGATGTTTGGAGTTTAGATTTGAGGGTTTTGGAGGTGCTAGGGTACCAGGAGGTGCATGCGTAATGGAAAAAAGGGTTGAACGAGAGTTCCCGCCAGAATCCTCATGGTGCTTTTGTTGACCAGAGAGGAGATTCTGTAGAGAAATCTCGTTCTTTGGTTAACCTTTCTGATTACCTTGGTTGCCATTTTATCACAGGAAAGGTTAGCCTCTAGAATATTTTTTACTTAGAATATGTTCCCCTAGTTCCCCTAGGTTCCCCTAAAAGCAAAGATCTGTTTTGAGAATTTCCACCACAAAACTGATACTCCACTTTGACGCAAGGGCGATCAACAACATGGCTTCCACTAAAAGAGAAAGTAAGTCTTTACCCTGTAATACCATATTTATGTTTCTTTGATGTTCTGATATGATATTGTTGAAAATAGATGTATTACATTTCAATAGCCCATGTCTGAGTCTTAGTTCCAACAGATATACTGTACATCAGAAACTGTCCCAATCAATCAAAGTTTATTTATATAGCCCTTAGTCACAAGTGAAGTGAAGTGAAGTGAATTATATTTATATAGCGGTTTTCTCTAGTGACTCAAAGCGCTTTACATAGTGAAACACCATATCTAAGTTACATCTAAACCAGTGGTTCTTAACCTTGTTGGAGGTACCGAACCCCACCAGTTTCATATGCGCATTCACCCAACCCTTCTTTAGTGCAAAATAAAATGTTTTTTTTTTCAAATTCAAGACAAAGTTATATGTTTTTGGTAACACTTTAGTATGGGGAACATATTTTTAGTAACACAGACTTCATTTAGAGTTATTTGGACACTAGGGGAACATATTCTAAGTAACAAAGACTTAATTTAGAGTTATTTGGACACTAGGGGAACATATTCTAAGTAATAAAGACTTCATTTAGAGTTATTTGGACACTAGGGGAACATATTCTAAGTAACAAAGACTTAATTTAGAGTTATTTGGACACTAGGGGAACATATTCTAAGTAATAAAGACTTAATTTAGAGTTATTTGGACACTAGGGGAACATATTCTAAGTAACAAAGACTTCATTTAGAGTTATTTGGACACTAGGAAAACATATTCTAAGTAAAAAAGACTTAATTTAGAGTTATTTGGACATTAGGGGAACATATTCTATGTAACAAATACTTAATTTAGAGTTATTTGGACACTAGGGGAACATATTCTAAGTAATAAAGACTTAATTTAAAGTTATTTGGACACTAGGGGAACATATTCTAAGTAACAAAGACTTCATTTAGAGTTATTTGGACATAAGGAAAACATATTCTAAGTAACAAAGACTTCATTTAGAGTTATTTGGACACTAGGGGAACATATTCTAAGTAATAAATACTTAATTTAAAGTTATTTGGACACTAGAGGAACATATTCTAAGTAAAGACTTAATTTAAAGTTATTTGGACACTAGGGGAACATGTTCTAAGTAACAAAGACTTCATTTAGAGTTATTTGGACACTAGGGGAACATATTCTAAGTAACAAATACTTAATTTAGAGTTATTTGGACACTAGGGTAACACATTCTAAGTAACACAGACTTCATTTAGAGTTATTTGGACACTAGTGGAACATGTTCTAAGTAATAAAGACTTAATTTAGAGTTATTTGGTTAGGGTTAGGGTCAGGGTTAGAGGGTTAGGGTTATAATAAGGCCATGCCGAATAAGGCATTAATAAGTACTTAATAATGACTAGTTAATAGCCAATATGTTACTAATTTGCATGTTAATAAGCAACTAATTAATGGTGAATATGTTACCCATAATAAAGTGTTACCATGTTTTTTTACTGGTGCACAAAATGAAGCGTGCATGAACATCACCTTGTTCAAACAACAAAACCAACACAGTGCATAAACTCACAATAAATGACACACCTGCCAACCAGTCAGCTGTTGCCGTATCCGTAATACGCCGATAGGGAGAAGTTTGTATTTACACGATGAGTCGGGTGTGTCTCGACCTACGCCGAACCCCTGAGGCCGACTCACCGAACCCCTAGGGTTCGATCGAACCCGGGTTAAGAACCACTGATTTAAACCAATGTGGGTGGCACTGGGAGCAGAGGGTCAATCAATCAATCAATCAATCAATGTTTATTTATATAGCCCTAAATCACAAGTGTCTCAAAGGGCTGCACAAGCCACAACGACATCCTCGGTACAGAGCCCACATACGGGTAAGGAAAAACTCACCCGAGTGGGACGTCGGTGAATGACTATGAGAAACCTTGGAGAGGACCGCATATGTGGGTAACCCCTCCCCTCTAGGGGAGACCGAAAGCAATGGATGTCGAGTGGGTCTGACATAATATTGTGAAAGTCCAGTCCACAGTGGATCCAACACATCAGCGAGAGTCCAGTCCATAGAGGGGCCAGCAGGAAACCATACCGAGCGGAGACGGGTCAGCAGCGCAGAGATGTCCCCAACCGATGCACAGGCTAGTGGTCCACCCGGGGTCCCGACTCTGGACAGCCAGCACTTCATCCATGGCCACCGGACCTATGCAATTCCCCCTCACAAGGGACAGGGGTGTTGCCCAAGGACACAACGGCAGTGACTGGGATGGCAGAAGCGGGGATCAAACCTGGAACCCTCAAGTTGCTGGCACGGCCGCTCTACCAACCGAGCTATACCGCCGTATAGCCCTTGAGGGCTGCACAAACGGTGCTGTACCGAGCTATACGGCGGTATTGCTCGGCCTTGAAGGGCTGCACAAACAACAACAGCATCCCCTGATGTGAACCCACATCCGGGCAAGGAAAAACTCCAAAAACCCAATGGGAGAAAAAAGAAACCTTGGGAAGGGGCCGCAAATGCGGGTGCAACCGGCTGCAATGGATGCCAACATATTCAGAAATTGACCATTTTTAGTAGTCAATCCATGCAAGTCTTAATACATGAGGCCCCAGGCCCTTTGGCTGTCACCATCCTGCAGCCACGGAACATGAAAGCGTATGGCTTCAAGTGTACCATCACTCAGAAAACATCCGGCATCAATCAGAGATGTCTGATGAAGAGGAAGGGGCAAGGTTACCCATTTCCCTCTGGACCAAAGGCAATCGCGTTGCATGTAGATTGGGTGTCATTCAAGCGCGAGTCGCCCGCTGACAAACACATTGAGTGGGCCGATTGCTGTAATGACAGTAATACAGCGGCCCAATGACATGCTACGGAATAGCACTTTTGGTCCAGGCGAAAATGAGGGAAATAGTTTTCTCTCCTTTCCTACAGGTGCTTATTTTAACCAACAGCAATTTCACTCCAATCAAGTATTTTTTTTTTAATTCTCTTGCCTCTTTTTACCCATCTCTTATACTCATTGCTCTTGCTCTGTAAAGGCTAGAATTTATTTTAGCGACCCATTTTTTTTCCCTCCGGACATCATTGATGGCTTGTTCAAACCTTGTTCCTCTGTCGATGTAATGCATGCCAGCTGACTTCGCTGTGCGATTGGACGTTAAAGGCCTACTGAAATGATTTTTTTTTTATTTAAACGGGAATAGCAGATCCATTCTATGTGTCATACTTGATCATTTCGCGATATTGCCATATTTTTGCTGAAAGGATTTAGTAGAGAAAATCGACGATAAAGTTCGCAACTTTTGCTCGCTGATAAAAAAAAAGCCTTGCCTGTAGCGGAAGTAGCGTGACGTCACAGGAGCTAGTATTCCTCACAATTCCACATTGTTTACCATGGAGCGAGAGAGATTCGGACCGAGAAAGTGATGATTACCCCATTAATTTGAGCGAGGATGAAAGATTCGTAGATGAGGAACGTTACAGTGAAGGACTTGAGAGGCAGTGATGGACGTATCTTTTTTCGCTCTGACCGTAACTTAGGTACAAGCTGGCTCATTGGATTCCACACTCTCCTTTTTTTATTGTAGATCACAGATTTGTATTTTAAACCACCTGGGATACTATATCCTCTTGAAAATGAGAGTCGAGAACGCGAAATGGACATTCAGTGCCTTTTATCTCCACGACAATACATCGGCGAAATGCTTAAGCTACGAGCTAACGTGATAGCATCGTGCTTTAACTGCATATAGAAACAAAAAAATAAAGCCCTGACTGGAAGGATAGATAGAAAATCAACAATACTATTAAACCGTGGACATGTAAATACACGGTTAATGCTTTCCAGCCTGGCGAAGGTTAACAATGCTGTGCCAACGACGCCATTGAAGCTAACTTAGCAAATTAGCAACGGGACCTCACAGAGCTATGCTAAAAACATTAGCTCTCCACCTACGCCAGCCAGCCCTCATCTACTCATCAACACCCGTGCTCACCTGCGTTCCAGCGATCGGCAGAAGGACGAAGGACTTCACCCGATGCGTTTGGCGGCCCGGAGACGTAGGAAGTCAAGGTGAGGTCGGCGGCTAGCGTGGCTAGCGCGGCTAGCGCTCCAACAAAGTCCTCCTGGTGATCCCACCTACAACTGTCTTCTTTGCAGCCTTCATTGTTCATTAAACAAATTGCAAAAGATGTCCAGAATACTGTGGAATTATGAAATGAAAACAGAGCTTTTTGTATAGGATTCTACGGGTACCATAACTTCCGTTACTCGGACTTCGTCACGCGCATACGTCATCATACCGCGACGTTTCAGCCGGATATTTCCCGGGAAGTTTTAAAAGTCACTTTATAAGTTAACCCGGCCGTATTGGCATGTGTTGCAATGTTAAGATTTCATCATTGATATATAAACTATCAGACTGCGTGGTCGGTAGTAGTAGGTTTCAGTAGGCCTTTAAGAAAACCTGACAGCCTGGGCATGACTTTTGAAGCTTCTTATTTGCCGGTAAATGCAGACAAAAAAAACATAACACGACTAAAATTAGGACAGTAAAACCTAATTTTGGGTAGGAAAAATGTTATCATGTATCATAAATATTAAATATTTTCATAACTAGAACATAAAAAGACAACACCTACATATTTACACTTCTTTAATACATTATATTTGTGCTGCCTGAGGCTGAGCCAATCAGTAGCCAGCGGGTCATATTTTCTTTGGTCTAATCCAATGGTGTCCAAAGTGCGGCCCGGCGGCCATTTGCGGCCCGGAGCTAATTGTTTACCGGCCCGCCACACATTCTGCAAAAATTGCAAAATTGATAGTATTGCAAACATTAAAAAAAACATTTAAAAAAGCGGAATGAGGTGAAATCTAACGAGAAAAAGTTGCAATGTTGACACAAAAGCTGCCATGCAGTCAGTTTTTTTTTTCTTTTGTCTTTCTTTCTTTTTCTTTTTTTTGCCGTTGTTCAAAAAAAAAAAAAAAAGAATTACTGACCTATTCATGACTCCATTTACTTCAAAAATGTCACTTTAAAATGTTTTATGTGGAAAAAATATTGCATATCTTGTGTGGTTGCCATATAAAAACATCAACGTTTTTTTTTGACAAAAGAGCATAGAACAAACAAAATAATAGTTCACACGTAAAATGGACAGATATATCTGAAGTTGATCTCATAACTTAAGTGTTGAAAGTTTAAAAACAAAATAACAAAAATGTATCACTTTAAGAGTGGGGGACCTTTTGGATTCCAAATATATTTAGTGGGATTTTATTTAACTTTTCACTGTGATTACTCAAAAATATTAAATAATTAAAATCAATGGTGTACTGCATTATTGATCTTTTAGGGCTTTAATTACTAAATATTTCAGTTTTACTATAAAAAACAAAGTTGTCTGACAGAAAAGGCATAAAACCTTCTTTTTTTTTTAACTTTACATCAACCTGAAGTTGATAGAGATTTACTGTAAGCGTTAAATAAAAAAAAAAAAAAATAATTTGACTTATTTTTAACATTTTAATGACAGACCCTTTATGGTCCCCGGGAGCCCTAAAGGTAAAAAAAAAAATCCATATATTTTGTTATGGTTTGAAAATTAAAAATATCAAAATAGTTCCCGCACGCTTTAATTTTTCCATGTGCGGCCCTCAGTGGAAAAAGTTTGGACACCCCTGGTCTAATTGAATAGCCAATACTACTTTGGTACAAAACCCAAAACCAGTGAAGTTGGCACGTTGTGTAATTCGTAAAAAACAGAATACAACGATTTTCAAATCCTTTTCAATTTATAAGCCGGCAAAGCTGCAGGCAATCACTAATCCGCACACTTGGAACTAATGAAGACAGACAGCTAAAGACCAGCGGACCCGAAGATCCAGTGCCGGAACGTAGTTCACTCTCGTAGTAAGGATCCCGTCTCTGGCTTCCCTTCCGCGTACTTGCTCTCTCTTGGTGCCTTCCCTGTTCCCGTGTCTTATGTGATCGAGCTGTGTGCCTAGACTTCCCTCTGGATTCTGGACTCCCTCTCTCGATCCTCGACCCCTGCTTGGACTTGCACCTTGTTGCTTCTCTCCAGCCCCCGACCGCTTGCCTGCCCACGGACTGCCTTCTCGCCTTACCCACTTAGAATTTAATGGCAGCAACACGTTGCAAAAAAGTTGGCACAGGGGATTTTTTACCACTGTGTTACATGGCCTTTCCTTTTAACAACACTCAGAAAAACCAGGGGTGTCCAAACCTTTTCCACTGAGGGCCGCACATGGAAACATTTAAGCATGCGGGGGCCATTTTGATATTTTTCATTTTCAAACCTTAACAAAAAATATGGATTTTTTTTTTTCAAGCTTTAGGGCTCCCGGGGACCATAAAGGGTCTCAGTCATTAAACTGTTAAAAATAAGTCAAATTATTATTATTATTTTTTATTTAACGCTTACAGTAAATTTCTATATCAACTTGAGGTTGATATAAAGTAAAAAAAAAAAAAAAAGGTTTTATGCCTTTTCTGTCAAAGACAACTTTGTTTTTTATAGTAAAACTGAAATATGCAGTATTTAGTAATTAGAGCCCTGAAAGATCAATAATGCAGGACACCATTGATTTTAATTATTTCATATTTTTGAGTAATCACAGTGAAAAATTAAATAAAATCCTACTAAATATATTTGGGATCCAAAAGGTCCCCCACTCATAAAGTGATACATTTTTATTAGTTTTTTTTTACTTTTAACACTTAAATTACGAGATCAACTTCAGATATATCTGTCCATTTTACGTTTGAACTATTATTTTGTTTGTATTATTCTCTTTTGTCAAATAAAACTTTGATGTTTTTTATGGCAACCACACAATATATGCAATATTTTTTCCACATAAAACATTTTAAAGTAATATTTTTTAAGTAATAATTCATTATAACTAGGGATGTCCGATAATGGCTTTTTGCCGATATCCGATATGCCGATATTGTCCAACTCTTTAATTACCGATACCGATATCAACCGATATATACAGTCGTGGAATTAACACATTATTATGCCTAATTTGGACAACCAGGTATGGTGAAGATAAGGTACTTTTTTAAAAAAATCAATCAAATAAAATAAGATAAATAAATTAAAAACATTTTCTTGAATAAAAAAAAAAGTAAAACAATATAAAAACAGTTACATAGAAACTAGTAATTAAAGAAAATTTGTAAAATTAACTGTTAAAGGTTAGTACTATTAGTGGAGCAGCAGCAAGCACAATCATGTGTGCTTACGGACTGTATCCCTTGCAGACTGTATTGATATATATTGATATATAATGTAGGAAGCAGAATATTAATAACAGAAAGAAACAACCCTTTTGTGTGAATGAGTGTGAATGGGGGAGGGAGGTTTTTTGGGTTGGTGCACTAATTGTAAGTGTATCTTGTGTTTTTTATGTGGATTTAATAAAAAATAAAAAATAACAAATAAATAAATAAATAAAAAAACATACTGATAATAAAAAAAACGATACCGATTATTTCCGATATTACATTTTAACGCATTTATCGGCCGATAATATCGGCAGACCGACATCTCTAATTATAGCAGATTTTTAGTTTTTTTTTTTTTTTAGCAACGGCAAAAAAAAAAGAAAAATAAACCAAGACGAAAGAAAAAGAACAGCCTGCATGGCAGCTTTGTGTCAACATTGCAACTTTTTATCGTTAGATTTCACCTCATTGCACTTATTTAAAATGTTTTTAAAAATGTTTGCAATATTATCAATTTTGCAATTTTTGCAGAATGCGTGGCGGGCCGGTAATCAATTAGCTGCGGGCCGCAAATGGCCCCCGGGGCCGCACTTTGGACACCCCTGCAGTAAACGTTTGCGAACTGAAGAGACCAAAGGGCAGTTTAAATCTTTAACAGGAAACCAATGCACAATTGTATTATTCTAAAAAAAACCTTAACATTCTTGATCTGGATAGCTACCAGCTCTTTATCAATCAATCAATCAATGAATGTTTATTTATATAGCCCTAAATCACAAGTGTCTCAAAGGGCTGCACAAGCCACAACGACATCCTCGGTACAGAGCCCACATACGGGCAAGGAAAAACTCACCCAAGTGGGACGTCGGTGAATGACTATGAGAAACCTTGGAGAGGACCGCATATGTGGGTAACCCTCCCCCCCCTCTAGGGGAGACCGAAAGCAATGGATGTCGAGTGGGTCTGACTTAATATTGTGAAAGTCCAGTACACAGTGGATCCAACACATCAGCGGGAGTCCAGTCCACAGCGGGGCCCGCAGGAAACCATCCCGAGCGGAGACGGGTCAGCAGCGCAGAGATGTCCCCAACCGATGCACAGGCTAGTGGTCCACCCGGGGTCCCGGCTCTGGACAGCCAGCACTTCATCCATGGCCACCGGACCTATGCAACTCCCCCTCGCAAGGGACAGGGGAGAAGAGGAGAGAAGAAAAGAAACGGCAGATCAACTGGTCTAAAAAGGGGGGGTCTATTTAAAGGCTAGATTATACAAATGAGTTTTAAGATGGGACTTAAATGCTTCTACTGAGGTAGCATCTCTAACTGTTACCGGGAGGGCATTCCAGAGTACTGGAGCCCGAATAGAAAACGCTCTATAGCCCGCAGACTTTTTTTTGGCTCAGGGAATCACTAATAAGCCGGAGTTCTTTGAACGCAGATTTCTTGTCGGGACATATGGTACAATACAATCGGCGAGATAGGCTGGAGCTAAACCGTGTAGTATTTTATACGTAAGTAGTAAAACCTTAAAGTTGCATCTTAAGTGCACAGGAAGCCAGTGCAAGTGAGCCAGTATAGGCGTAATATGATCAAACTTTCTTGTTTTTGTCAAAAGCCTTGCAGCCGCATTTTGTACCAACTGTAATCTTTTAATGCTAGACATAGGGAGACCCGAAAATAATACGTTACAGTAATCGAGACGAGACGTAACGAACGCATGAATAATGATCTCAGCGTCGCTAGTGGACAAGATGGAACGAATTTTAGCGATATTACGGAGATGAAAGAAGGCCGTTTTAGTAACTCTCTTAATGTGTGACTCAAACAAGAGAGTTGGGTGGAAGATAATACCCAGATTCTTTACCGAGTCTCCTTGTGTAATTGTTTGGTTGTCAAATGTTAAGGTGGTATTATTAAATAGATGTTGGTGTCTAGCAGGACCGATAATCAGCATTTCCGTTTTCTTAGCGTTGAGTTGCAAAAAGTTAGCGGACATCCATTGTTTAATTTCATTAAGACACGCCTCTTTATGGATGCTTGTCTCATCTACAAAGTTTTAAATGCGCTTGCACCCTTACCATTAGATGAATTCATTCAGAGGAGAACCAGTAAAGGACGGAGAACTAGGGCCTTGTCCAGAGGTGATTGCGATACACCAAGACGTACAACAAACTTCGGTCAAATGGTCACCTCTGTAAGAGGTGACGCAATCCTGGAATAAGTTGCCCACACACATTAGAGACTGTGATAACTAGCCACTTTAAAAAAAAAACAACTTAAAGACTGGCTAAAAATAAATCAGACGTGCAGCCATTAAAGCATTAAACATTGTTTGCAGACTCCAGCCCGTTCCAGTGGGCTTCTGGCCAGCGTATTTGAAGCTGTGAGGGAATTGTCTGTCCTGGTCTATTGTCTTGTAATTGTGTATTGCAACTGCTTGTCTCGTCTGTTTTATGATGTCTTATTTATTTGGTTCTTATGTCTTTAAAGTATTATGCGTCTCATTGTGTTCTTTTAGAAACCTGCCTTGGGACTACGGCTGAAAATGAGCATTTATGCTAAGTCCGGCGCATTTACACTGTTTATTCAAGTGTTGATTAATGTGCACTTTCCCAATACAAATACAATTTTTGAATTTTTTTCAGGTGGAATTCTTTCCCATTCTTGCTTGATGTACAGCTTAAGTTGTTCAACAGTCCGGGGGTCTCCCTTCTGCTATTTTAGGCTTCATATTGCGCCACACATTTTCAGGCAGGCCAGTCTAGTACCCGCACTCTTTTACTATGAAGCCACGCCCTTGTAACACGTGGCTTGGCATTGTCTTGCTGAAATAAGCAGGGGCGTCCATGATAACATTGCTTGGATGGCAACATATGTTGCTCCAAAAGCTGTATGTACCTTTCAGCATTAATGGCGCCTTCACAGATGTGTAAGTTACCCATGTCTTTGGCACTAATACACCCCCATACCATCACACATGCTGCCTTTTACACTTTGCGCCTATAACAATCCAGATGGTTCTTTTCCTCTTTGGTCCGGAGGACACGACGTCCACAGTTTCCAAAAACAATCTGAAATGTGGACTCGTCAGACCACAGAAAACTTTTCCACTTTGTATCAGTCCATCTTAGATGAGCTCAGGCCCAGCGAAGCCGACGGCCTTTCTGGGTGTTGTTGATAAGCAGTTTTCGCCTTGCATAGGAGAGTTTTAACTTGCACTTACAGATGTAGCGACCAACTGTAGTTACTGACAGTGGGTTTCTGAAGTGTTCCTGAGCCCATGTGGTGATATCCTTTACACACTGATGTCGGTTTTTAATGCAGTACCGCCTGAGGGATCGAAGGTCCGTAATATCATCGCTTACGTGCAGTGATTTCTCCAGATTCTCTGAACCTTTTGATGATATTATGGATCGTAGATGGTGAAATCCCTAAATTCTTTGCGATTCCTTGAGAAATGTTGTTCTTAAATTGTTCAACAATTTGCTCACGCATTTGTTCACAAAGTGGTGACCCTCGCCCCATCCTTGTTTGTGAATGACTTAACATTTCATGGAAGCTGCTTTTATACCCAATCATGTTATGTTATGTTATGTTATGTTATTTTCATTTATTATGCGCCCCCCAACCAACTGTTACATCAGCCCGGGGCGCAGCCCGACTGGAGAAACAAAAAAAACAGAAACAGAGACTGAGACACACAAAGGAATCTAAACTAAACATTTAAGACTCACAATGAAAACATAGATTAAAAGTCATCTGCGGTAAAAAGGTGAGTTTTAAGCCGTGCTCTAAAAGAGTCCAGAGTGGTGGCGGACTTAATACTCAGGGGGAGCTTATTCCACAACCTAGGTGCCATCACTGAGAAAGCACGGTCTCCCCTTGTCACTAGGTTTGACCGTGGGACCTTCAGGGTCATCTGGTTGTCTGATCTAAGGCAACGACCCAGCCTGGAGCTGGTGGGTTGGTCCAGGAGATCTTTAATATAAGCTGGGGCGAGACCATTGAGCGCTTTGAAGACGAACATGACGATCTTAAATTTCACTCTACGCTTCACTGGGAGCCAGTGAAGGGAGGAGAGGATGGGAGAAATATGTTCCCTCATTTTTGCGCCTGTCACCAGCCTGGCAGCCGCATTTTGTACTAGCTGCATGCTATGGATGGTCTTGTTGGTGACCCCAGCATAAAGGGCATTGCAATAGTCCAGTCTAGAAAAAATAAGCATTAACACGTGGCACCCACCTGTTCCCAATTAGCCTGTTCACCTGTGGCATGTTCCAAACAAGTGTTTGATGAGCATTACTCAATTTTTTCAGTCTTTTTTGCCACTTGTGCCAGCTTTTTTGAAACATGCTGCAGACATCAAATTCCAAATGAGCTAATATTTGCAAAAAAAATAACGTTTTCCAGTTCGAACGTTAAGTATATTGTCTTTGCAGTCAATTGAATATACGTTTTTTATATAATATATACAATATATTACAAATCCCAATTACCATGTACAATATTACAGTTTATGTAACAGCTGCAGCAAAAAAAAAAAGAAAAAAAAAAGGGGCAGCATTATACAGAGAGTAGATCCAGCAGAAAATATACATTATAAACAAAGAGAGGTAGCTAACATAGAACAACAATATTTTTTTTTCTTCTAAAGTTTAGTTGGTGCACCTTATATTCCCGGTGCGCTCTATAGTACGGAAAACATGGTAGTTGTTATTGTTGAAGGAAATAGTGAACATTGCTATGCACGCTGCGAAATCAAAGCAGCCAGGAAAGACGTTGCGGTAATGCTTATAATGACTGAAATGTTATATTAAATGTTATTATGAATGTCATGCTGATGGAACTGCAAGTAAGACGACACTCGTTGGGAAAAAAAAATTAGAACAGGGGTGGGCAATTCATTTTTACCGGGGGCCGCATAAGCAACCCGAGCACTGCTGGAGGGCCACTTCGACGATATTTCAATTACATTTTGCTCAATATTATTTTTGATATATACCGTAAGATAAATAATAATAATAATGATAATAATAATACTAATAATAATAATAATTAAAAATAATAATAATACTTTCATTTAACCTAACTTAACTTTATACCAAAAGCACTGTTTTGGAAATAATTTGTACCCCTTTCAGAGATCACTTTTTGTTCCCCTTAAACATCCTCATGTTGCACAATGAAATGTAAGCATAGGATGAAGTGTGCATTCCTGTAACTTTCTCTAGTAACAGCATTCCATGATTAATATAAATAAATGAACATTAATAATAAATGACAGTAGAATAAGCACACGTATGACTGAGGAGTCATAGTGTAACTTTGTGTGGTGTTTGAGTTGTCCGACTTTTTGTGTGGCCATAAACGCACCGGTGGTTGAGTGGTATGCGTGTTGGTGACAGATGACAAGTTGGTTTTGGCCGGGTTTGTACGGCAGAAACTGACTATTTTTTCGAGATAGAAGTGTTTTACTCATGTTTTTGGTGTGGTTATGGCCGAATATAAACAGTTTTGCTCAATAAAGTGATCGACATAATTCCTGGCCTCGAAGCATCTCGATAGACGTTACAATAATTGAACGGTGTTGACAAACACCGTTAGGGCCGCTTATAAAAGCAGCACAGTTGTATTGCGCGCACGACATCGATGTTTTTTCAACTTTATTTTGTCATTTGTGATTGCAGCTGTTCACATTCACTCACAATCACACACGAGCATACGTCCACAAGGAAGTAATACAAATAACGCTTTTCAAAACAAAAGCAACACCGTTGTATTGCACACTCGACATAGATACTTTCTTAAATTTATTTTGTAATTTATGATTGGCCTCACGCGGGCCAGACAGGGACCCACAAAGGGCCGCAGAATGCCCAGGTCTGCATTAGAATGTTGTGGGGAGGCGTGGCCGGCGGGCCAGCGGCGATGCGGGGCGCGCCGGGATCGACGTGGTGATAAATGTCAGGTGCGTGGATCGCCCACCTGGGCACAATTACATCATCTCCTCTCAATGAATAATAGGGCGGCAGCCGAGAACGACGAGGCAGAAGGAGCTGGAGAGACGCGAGCACATGCAGCGCGAAATCAACAGAGAGCGAGGGGACAGGGGACGACGCGAGAGGCTGAAAAGCGAGCAGTGGAAGAGGAAGGAGCTGAAAAGCGACCGGACCAGAGACTGAGTACTAGGGCTGGGAATCTTTGGGTGTCCCACGATTCCATTCAAAATCGATTTTTGGGGTCACGATTCGATTCAGAATCGATTTTTTTTTCAATTCAACACGATTCTCGATTCAAAAACGATTTTTTATTTTTATTTTTTAATTCTTTTATTTTTTTATTTTTTTATTTTTTTATTATTTTTTTTTTCATGAAAACAATACACAACAATACCATAATAATGCAATACAATTTCAAAACAAAACCAGACCTAGCAACATTCAGAATAGCAATAAACAGAGCAATTGAGGACACACAAACATGACACGGAACAATCTAAAAGTAGTGAGACAAAAATGAATATTATCAACAACAGTATCAATATTAGTAACAATTTCAACATAGCAGTGATTACAAAATCCCTCATTGATATTATCATTACAAACATTAATAAAACAAATAAATATAAAAAATGAACAATAGTGTCACAGTGGCTTACACTTGCATCGCATCTCATAAACTAAATGTCTAATGATAATGTCAATGAGGGATTTTTAATCACTGCTATGTTGAAATTGTAACTAATATTGATACTGTTGTTGATAATATTCATTTTTGTTTCACTACTTTTGCTCTGTTTATTGCAGTTCTGAGTGTTGCTGGGTCGGGTTTGGTTTTGGAATTGGATTGCATTGTTATGGTATTGCTGTGTATTGTTTTGTTGGATTGATTAATTTAAAAAAATAAAAATAAAAAATAAAAATTAATTAAAAAAATCAATAAAAAAAAAAATTGATTTTTTAAAAATGAGAATCGATTCTGAATCGCACAACGTGAGAATCGCGATTCGAATTCGAATTGATTTTTTCCCACACCCCTACTGAGTACTATTGAAAAATAAACAAAGTCACAAACTGCTTGCAGTCATGTCAGTCCTTGGTGGTCCACGGAACCCCTGTCACAAATGTAAAATGTTGTCATTGGTTGTACAGAAATAAATATTATAATTCACAATACTATGTCAAACCCATCATAAAGTGTCCAATGGACATGAGAGAGTTGTGGTATTGATATCTAGTATTAGTGTTTTGATATTGTACAGTGAGAATGGCTGTCATGCTGAGGATGATACATGGTGCCAAGTCATTTGTCCTGTGTGTTTATTTATTTCAGAGCTAAACAATTCAGCAGGGTATTAGGTTTGTCAGAGTACAGTCCAAAAGAACCATTATTACGTACCTCAAATGTCCTCCATTTCACATTTTCCCCAGGTGAGAAGATTACATGGTCGGGTTGCATCGTTTAACTGAAATTGCACACACCTGACAACCCACGGAGCTTCTCTCTCTCTGCGTGCGAGCTGCTACAGTTTGCATATCTGGCAAGCGGGCTTACGTGTTTGTTTTCACGGCCACTAACGGGAGGGAAAGGTTGGCGCTCGGAGTCGGCGGACCTCTAATTTGTTCCGCCACGGCAGCGGTCGCCTAATGCAGCACACCTGCTATCTCTGCGCCGTCATTAGCCGGTGCGGCGCGGCAAAAAAGGCCAAACATAAACAGCGAGATCACAGAGCAGCATTGGCGGAATGGGAAAGAAGGGAGGGGGGGGGGGGGGTGGGGGGAGAGCGTTTGTGAGGGAGGCGGCGGGCGGGCGGGAGAAGGGCGCTAATGTGGGGATGATGAGTGGGCGTGAGCGGCCCAGGCGCGAAGTGATGCATGATGGGAACACTTCACATACCTAGGACGTCTGCCTCTGATCTTGGCAAACAAGCGGCGATGGGAAAGGGATGATGGGTGCAAATGTGTGTGCAGGAACCGGCGCAAACAAACATGCGACCTGGAGGATCGGCGGCGCAGATGTGGAACCAATTACTTCCATTAACTCTGGAAGAAAGCCTGATTCATCACCGTCCGTCGTCAGAACGCATCTGCTTGATTTGCTCAACAACAACAACAACAACAACAACAACAACAACAACAACAACACAAAGTTTGCAGACACTGCACACCGTGCCAGTGTCACTAGATGACGTCGTCGCCTCATTTACATCATTTATTGCAATTAACGACGTAAGAGAGAGGAACGATGTCGTGGGAGAGTGAGTTTAAAAATGCTAAGTGTGATTAAAACAACTTTATTATGTTGATTCTTAGTTTCAATCAATCAATCAATCAATCAATCAATCAATCAATCAATGTTTACTTATATAGCCCTAAATCACGAGTGTCTCAAAGGGCTGCACAAGCCACAACGACATCCCGGGCTCAGATCCCACATCAGGGCAAGGAAAAACTCAACCCAATGGGATGACAATGAGAAACCTTGGAGGGGACTGCAGATGTGGGCGACCGGTGCAATGGACGTCGAGTGGATCTAACATAATAGTGAGAGTCCAGTCCATAGTGGATCTAACATAATATTGTGAGAGTCCAGTCCATAGTGGATCTAACATAATAGTGTGAGAGTCCAGTCCATAGTGGATCTAACATAATAGTGAGAGTCCAGTCCATAGTGGATCTAACATAATAGTGAGAGTCCAGTCCATAGTGGATCTAACATAATAGTGTGAGAGTCCAGTCCATAGTAGATCTAACATAATAGTGAGAGTCCAGTCCATAGTGGATCTAACATAATATTGTGAGAGTCCAGTCCATAGTGGATCTAACATAATAGTGAGAGTCCAGTCCATAGTAGATCTAACATAATAGTGAGAGTCCAGTCCATAGTGGATCTAACATAATAGTGTGAGAGTCCAGTCCATAGTGGATCTAACATAATAGTGAGAATCCAGTCCATAGTGGATCTAACATAATAGTGTGAGAGTCCAGTCCATAGTAGATCTAACATAATAGTGAGAGTCCAGTCCATAGTAGATCTAACATAATAGTGAGAGTCCAGTCCATAGTGGATCTAACATAATAGTGAGAGTCCAGTCCATAGTGGATCTAACATAATAGTGTGAGAGTCCAGTCCATAGTGGATCTGACATAATAGTGTGAGAGTCCAGTCCATAGTAGATCTAACATAATAGTGAGAGTCCAGTCCATAGTGGATCTAACATAATAGTGAGAGTCCAGTCCATAGTGGATCTAACATAATAGTGAGAGTCCAGTCCATAGTGGATCTAACATAATAGTGAGAGTCCAGTCCATAGTGGGGCCAGCAGGAGATCATCTTTTGTGGTGACAGGTCAGCAGTGCAGAGACGTCCTCAACTGATGCACAGATGAGTGGTCCACTCTGGGTCCCGACTTTGGACAGCTAGCGCCTCATCTGTGGTCACCAAATCTGTGCCCCCCCCCTCCACGAAGGAGAGAGGGTCAGAGCAGAAAAGAAACGGCAGATCAACTGGTTTGTGTTATTTCAACTTGTAGACATGTAGTCTGGATTGTTAAATGCAAGCAAAGTCTAAAAAAGTCTTGAATCCAATAATTTTTATTCAGGCCCGGCCCTAACCAATCTGGCGCCCTAGGCAAGATTTTAGGTGGCGCCCCCCCCCCCCCCCCCCCCCCCCACATCGGCAGTGAAGTGTATATACACACAAGAAACCGAATAGCTTTGTCTTTTACCTTTTTTTTACTTAAAGAAAGCAAATTAACATATTATATAAGAATGTTAAGCCACAACGACATCCCGGGCTTTTTTTTTTTTTTTAATTCCTGTCCAGCTTCTCAGGCAAATCATATAGTTGATGTAGATGCCCATATAGGCTGTTCACATTTACTTTACAAAAGAGAAGTGTAGGATACTTCTCTTGTTGCCTTATTTGTATTTGACCACTACTGTTTTCTGTTTATTTGTTACTGACTGTGGCAGGACACCTCTGCCTCTGTTTCACTTTATGTTGCTGGTAAATAATATGGTTGTAGTAGTAGGCTAAAGTTAAATTATTTAGTATGCACTAATTAAAGGGGCATTAAGAGACATTTTAGCTTTTATATTTTATAAGATATATTTTTTGTAAGAACCACAATTAATAAATATATTTCAGTGAATAACTTATTGTTCAAATCTGTATATAAATATGTACATAAAGTGTTGTAATTATATTGTAAAATGGATGGATGGATGGATGGACGTTTAAAACAAAACTGTTATTATTAATTAGTAAGTATACATTTTTTGAGCCTTTTTAGAGAAAATCATATCATTGTAGTCAATTATGCAAATTACTCGATGATGTCATGGTGACCACACCCATAGCCACGCCCCCACCGCCACAGATATCTTGGCAGTTTATGGGAAACACTGACAATGGCCACACTATTAAATATATGTGTTAAATAAAACCTCTGCCTTGTTTTTATTGAATACTTAGGCACACTACGCTAATGTATTTTAATATCGGTCATTATGGTGGTACTTGGAGAGCCCATTGTCTTCAGGTCGCAGCACTCTAAACTGCCCACTTATCAAAATAGGCAGTGACAGGAGGAAAAGGACAATATGTCAAATGCACCGAAAAGTTGGCATGTCATGTGGCTCTCATAAAAATAAAAAATAAAAATAGTCAAAAGAGTAATTGGGCTCCCGTGCAAACTGCCAATGGCAATGGTGCCAAGACTCTTGTGAAACATTCTAAACAAGTGGGTGTTTTACAAGTAGCACCAAACACATTAACACCAAGGTGGGAGACGTGTTAGTTCACCAGCTGAGTGCTTGTTATGATGTTACATTTCTATCTTGTTGAAATGATTTTAAACCCACAAATGCCAATGAATCCCTCACTGAAAGCACAGTGTCTTAACGTCCGTGGATGTACGGCGTATAATTACCTGCTTTTCATTCCACCTGCTTTAGCCGAGCAGCATGGATGGAAAATGTGTGAGGGACCATGCAGAGAACAATTAACCTTGACTACGTTCTCAGTTGTGTGGTGGATGACAACATGACTTGTAAGGCCTTCACCATCCCGTCAAGTTGAAACAAGTAGTAAACTGCCGTCATGTACAGGATTTCAGCCTTGGCTACAGAGTTTGTTGTGGAGACTTTGTGAAGGGGATTGCAGGGCTGAAGGTTCAGCCTGTTTCAACTAGTATGGATACCAATTAGAGATGTCCGAAAATGGCTTTTTTGCCGATATCCGATATTCCGATATTGTACAACTCTTAATTACCGATTCCGATACCAACCGATACCGATATATACAGTCGTGGAATTAACACATTATTGTGCCTAATTTTGTTGTCGGGACCCAGGGTGGACCACTCATCTGTGCATCAGTTGGGGACGTCTCTGCACTGCTGACCTGTCTCCACTCAAGATGGTCTCCTGCTGGCCCCACTATGGACTGGACTCTCACTATTATGTTGGATCCACTATGGACTGGACTCTCACTATTATGTTAGATCCACTATGGACTGGACTCTCACTATTATGTTAGATCCACTATGGACTGGACTCTCACTATTATGTTAGATCCACTATGGACTGGACTCTCACTATTATGTTATATCCACTATGGACTGGACTCTCACTATTATGTTAGATCCACTATGGACTGGACTCTCACTATTATGTTAGATCTAATATGGACTGGACTCTCACTATTATGTTAGATCCACTATGGACTGGACTCTCACTATTATGTTAGATCTACTATGGACTGGACTCTCACTATTATGTTAGATCCACTATGGACTGGACTCACACTATTATGTTAGATCCACTATGGACTGGACTCTCACTATTATGTTAGATCCACTATGGACTGGACTGTCACTATTATGTTAGATCCACTATGGACTGGACTCTCACTATCATGTTAGATCCACTATGGACTGGACTCTCACTATTATGTTAGATCCACTATGGACTGGACACTCACTATTATGTTAGATCCACTATGGACTGGACTCTCACACTATTATGTTAGATCCACTATGGACTGGACTCTCACTATTATGTTAGATCCACACTATTATTTAGCTCATTCACGTAAGAGACTAGACCAGGGGTCGGCAACCCGCGGCTCCGGAGCCGCATGCGGCTCCTTGACCACTCTGATGCGGCTCAGCTACATACATGCCGACCCCCCCGATTTTCCCAGGAGATTTATGGATGTCAGTGTCTCTCATAGATTACTCCCAGGGAAAAAATAATCCTATTTACACTCTAATTACTAAATAAAGGGCGTGCCCTAATTGCACTGCAGTAATTGTCCTCTATAGCATTTACATACAGCGTGCCAGTCCAGCCACATGTTGCATGTTGTTATTACTTGCACACACAGGAGACAGCAAAGCATACTTACTCATCAGCCACACAGCTTACACTGACGGTAGCCGTATCAAACAACTTTAACATTGTTACGTTACAAATATGCGCCACACTGTGAACCCACACCAAAAAAGAATGAAAAACACATTTCTGGAGAACATCCCACCGTAACACAACATAAACACAACACAACCATTACCCAGAATCCCATGCAGCCCTAACTCTTCCGGTCTACATTATACACCCCCGCTACCACCAAATCCCCCCACACATCAACACCCCCCCCTCTCCGTGCGTTGGTTGAGCGGAAGAGTTAGGGCTGCATGGGATTCTGGGTATTGGTACCGTCAGTGTAAGATGTGTGGCTGCTGAGTTAGTACGCCTTGCTGTCACTTACGTGAGCAAGCTGAAATTGCATTCTACGTGTGGTTGAGCAGGTACACTGTTAGGGCAGACTGTAGAGGGCGCCAAATGCAGTGTCATCACGCTCTGATATTCGGGAGTCTCCCGGGAAAAATGAGAGGGTTGGCAAGTATGACACTATCAAGTGCCATTCATTCAAAACTCTCATTCAAAACTCGCGGGCTGCACTAACATCAAATTTCCACATTAAAGTGTGTGCCGGTGCGTGTGTCGGAGACCCCTGGTTAACATAGCACAAAGCATTTAAGCTTTGTATGCAGTGTTTTTCATTTTAGATTTTAAATTTTTTTTTGTGGCTCCCATTACTTTCTTTAATTTGTGAAACTTGCCAAAATGGCTCTTTGAGTGGTAAAGGTTGCCGACCCCTGGACTAGACGTATAAGATTTCATGGGATTTAGCGATTAGGAGTGACAGATTGTTTGGTAAACGTATAGCATGTTCTATATGTTATAGTTATTTGAATGACTCTTACCATAATATGTTACGTTAACATACCAGGCACGTTCTCAGTTGGTTATTTGTGCCTCATATAACGTACACTTATTCAGCCTGTTGTTCACTATTCTTCATTTATTTTAAATTGCCTTTTAAATGTCTATTCTAGGTGTTGGCTTTTATCAAATACATTTCCCCAAAAAATGCGACTTATACTCCAGTGCGACTTATATATGTTTTTTCGTTCTTTATTATGCATTTTCGGCCGGTGCGACTTATACTCCGAAAAATATGGTAATTAATATTATTGTTTCGTTATAATTTATATATATATATATATATATATATATATATATATATATATATATATATATATATATATATATATATATATATATATATATATATAAAAATAAAACATATAGCTTAACTACGCCCTCTTGTGGTCTGTGCCGTCTACTTCCCCTCCGTAAACATAACAACTTTGGATGGATTGGCCCATATGACTATGAATGTGACACAAAGTGTGGAATAAGTGGAGGTCAGAAAACCTCTGTTATTTTTACAGGATTTCTTAATCAGCCAATCTAATGATGGCGGACTTTAAGACAAAGTCGAGCTCCGTCTTATTCCTTTGCCTCCCTTTTCATCTGCAGGAAGCTGCTTCTAAAGGATCAACCTGAAGGCTGAATCAGCTTCGGAATAATCTCACATATTTCCTGAGCCACATCCTCAGCGCTCAGCCTCCCTTTGGCTCCAGACCCCTTTTCCGCATCCCTCCACCCAACTCCAACTCTCCCCGAGCCCGGCCCCGAGCGTCGCCCCCCCTCCGGTGCAGCCTCGCCGGGTTGCAAGCGGCACAGCAGGATGTGCCGGAGCAGGGCAGGTATCTACAGTGCAGCGTGCTCAGGGCGGCTCTGCGGGGTGAAAAGCCAGCAGGGTTCTGATGAGCTCGGGGGGGGGGTTGGGGTGGGGTGGGGTGGGGTGTCATCCTTGGCTTCCACAACTCGGCAGAAAGGGAAGGATGAGAGGAAACAGGGATGTTTGAGGGGATGGGCGTGCGCTTGCAAATCTTCACAGCAGCAACATGCAAGCAAGGATAAGGGAGGGTGACGAGTGGGTGATGGAGAAGCGGCGAGCTGAAATAACGTGGAAATGGCGCCGAGTGGCGGAGCGGATTTGCCTCACTTACTTAATGCACTGCTTATGACAGCTAAAGGGGAAAGTGCACTGGAAATTGGTGAGGAAAAATGACTGGTGTTCTACCGCTTGCAATCTTGCAAATGAATGCCATTTAGCCACGGCGTGTGCGAGCGAGGGCGTTTTAGAGCACGCAGAGGGAGTACGCGGGAAAAGTAGTCGTGCAAGCCATCACTTTTGTTTTTCACATGGATGGATGGTGTGCATGCACATGAACACTGCAAAAACTGAAATCTAAGTAAGATGAAATATCTCAAATAAGAGTGATATTTGCTTATTTTCTGTCTAATAAGATAATTCTTCTCACTAAGTCAGGGGTGTCCAAAGTGTGGCCCGGGGGGCCATTTGCGGCCCGCAGCTAATGTTTTACCGGCCCGCGGCACATCATTCTGAAAATACTAAAAAAAAAATTTAAAAAAACATTAAAAAGTGGAATAAAAGAGCAAATAGGTGAAACGCAACAAGAACAACTTTTCTAATAACACAATTTCTTTTACAATTTCTCACAAAATAATAATGCATCAAAATCAATGTTGCTGTGAATAATTGACCGATTTAAGGACAAAAAGGACATACAAAACATGAAAAATAATACCCTAGGGTAAACTGGGTACAACACATGGCACACTGACAAAGCTTAACCTATTGTTACTATAACAATCTACAAGGTTAATGTAGGTTGCTTCTCTTTCTTCCCCTCCATTTTTCTGCATTCTTTCGTATCTCAAGTTATCATTACGTATATGTATTGTTGCATTTGAACAATTGTATTGTTGATAATAAAGGTAAAGTACTGGTATTGTTTATTATCAATAGCACTATTTCTATTGGTATTCATATTGCTCCATTTTTAGTGTAATAATGCTCATTGTCATTTCTAATGTATTTTTTATTTTCGCTAACTGCTTATTTGCTATTACTTTTACCATCATATTTGTACATGTCCTATTTGCTGATGTTGCTCTGTTGTTGTTGTTGTTGTTGTTGTGTTTGCTGTTGTTGTTTTTGTCTCTCTGTCTAATCCCCCTCTTGTCCCCACAATTCCCCCCTCTGTCTTCCTTTTTCTCTCTTTCTATCCCCTCCTGCTCCGGCCCGGCTGCACCAAATGATAATATAAATACATTTAATAAATTCAAAATACAAATAAGGCAACAAGAGAAGTATCCTACACTTATCTTTTGTAAAGTAAATCTGAACAGCCGATATGGGCATCTACATCTGCTATATGATTTGCCCGAGAAGCTGGACAGGACATTATTAAAAAAAAAATTAAAAAAAAAAAAAAAAAAAAAAAAGTTAATTATTATATAAATTGATATTATGAACATACTAAGCTAATTACACTATATGTTATCTGAAGCTGATAGAGATATTTTAGCGTTGAATGTAAACATGAGTGGGGCACTTTTGGATCCCTAAGAATTTTAGTGGAACTAAAAAATACCTGTCTTTGCTAAAAAAAAAAAATTAAAAAAAATAATAATAATTATTATTATAAAAATAACTATTAATTATTGACCTGGTTTGGGATCCAATTACTTCACATCAAATTTTCCGATTTAAAAATCTTTTTGGGAAAAATATTGTATATTTTGTATCTTTGTCCCCAAAAATAGGGTTTTGACAAAAAGCTCATGAAACGTAAAAAAAAAAAAAAAATTATACATATATATATATATATATATATATATATATATATATATATATATATATATATATATATATATATATATATATATACACTACCGTTCAAAAATTTGGGGTCACATTGAAATGTCCTTCTTTTTGAAGGAAAAGCACTGTACTTTTCAATGAAGATAACTTTAAACTAGTCTTAACTTGAAAGAAATACACTCTATACATTGCTAATGTGGTAAATGACTATTCTAGCTGCAAATGTCTGGTTTTTGGTGCAATATCTACATAGGTGTATAGAGGCCCATTTCCAGCAACTATCACTCCAGTGTTCTAATGGTACAATGTGTTTGCTCATTGGCTCAGAAGGCTAATTGATGATTAGAAAACCCTTGTGCAATCATGTTCACACATCTGAAAACAGTTTAGCTCGTTACAGAAGCTACAAAACTGACCTTCCTTTGAGCAGATTGAGTTTCTGGAGCATCACATTTGTGGGGTCAATTAAACGCTCAAAATGGCCAGAAAAAGAGAACTTTCATCTGAAACTCGACAGTCTATTCTTGTTCTTAGAAATGAAGGCTATTCCACAAAATTGTTTGGGTGACCCCAAACTTTTGAACGGTAGTGTATATATATATATATATATATATATATATATATATATATATATATATATATATATACAGTATATATATGTATATATATGTGTGTGTATATATATTGTCACCTGAAGTTGAATTAGAGATTCAAGCGTTTAATAAAAAAAAATATATATAACTTGTTTTAAACCTGTTTTAAGACTGAAACCCTTCTGCGTCCCTAGGACCTAACTTGCGGGAGCCCCTAAGGTAAAAAAAAACTACAAAAGTGTATATTGTATTGGTTTTGAAAATGAAAAAATATCAAAATGGCCCCCGCATCCTTTGATTTTTCAGTGTGTGGCCCTAAGTGGAAAAAGTTTGGACACCCCTGCACTAAGCAGATTTTATGTCAGAGTGTTTTACTTGTTTTAAGTGTTTTGGTCCTAAATGATCTCAGTAAGATATTACAGCTTGTTGCTGAGATTTGATGACCTATATTTAGGGATGTCCGATAATATCGGCCTGCCGATATTATCGGCCGATAAATTCTTTAAAATGTAATATCGGAAATTATCGGTATCGGTTTTTTTATTATCTGTATCGTTTTTTATTTTATTTATTAAATCAACATAAAAAACACAAGATACACTTACAATTAGTGCACCAACCCAAAAAACCTCCCTCCCCCCATTTCTTTCTGTTATCAATATTCTGGTTCCTACATTATATATCAATATATATCAATACAGTCTGCAAGGGATACAGTCCGTAAGCACACATGATTGTGCGTGCTGCTGCTCCACTAATAGTACTAACCTTTAACAGTTAATTTTACTCATTTTCATTAATTACTAGTTTCTATGTAACTGTTTTTATATTGTTTTAATTTCTTTTTTATTCAAGAACATGTTTTTAATTTAGTTATCTTATTTTATTATTATTTTTTAAAAAGTACCTTATCTTCACCATACCTGGTTGTCCAAATTAGGCATAATAATGTGTTAATTCCACGACTGTATATATCGGTTGATATCGGTATCGGTTGATATCGGTATCGGTAATTAAAGAGTTGGACAATATCTGAATATCGGATATCGGCAAAAAGCCATTATCGGACATCCCTAATAATAATGTCTTAATTCCACGACTGCATATATCGGTTGATATCGGTATCGGTTGATATCGGTATCGGTAATTAAAAAGTTGGACAATATCGGAATATCGGATACCGGCAAAAAGCCATTATCGGACATCCCTACCTATTTTGAGTAAAACATGCTTGAAACTAGAATATCAAGTGTTGCAAAGCTGTGTCATCAACACTCACAAGTATAAAAATGCTTTTTTAAAGTAATAATTTCTTATTTTAAGCATGAAAAAAAAAAATCATGACTTTGATACAATTGTGTCTCATAAATAAAACCTGTCTCACGTTTTGCACTCGCGCACCTGTCACTAATCATGTCGGTTTTATTTAAGCTTCCAGTTGCCGGGCAGTCTGTCTGGCGACATCACTCCAGATACCTTTTTTTGTCCATAGTTCTGCCTTTGTGCTAGTTTGTGTTTTCATAGCCAAGTTTTGTACCTCCGCTGTGAGCGCCTTTGGTTTATTCCCTTTTTGGAGCTTTTGAGTTAAAATTAAAAGATGTCATTACCTTCACGTCGTGTCCGGTCCAGTCGCTTTGCACCACGGTAAAACAAACCACACCATAGTCCAAATCCCGACAAACCATTTTGGACAGAAATAGTTCATGCACATTCGGGTAAATTCTTCAAAATTACAATTAAAAATGTTTTGGCCGGGGGCCGGGCTGTATATATGCGCACTAATTGACTGAAAGAGCACGCACTTGGCGCGATGATGTCATGTTATCCATGGAAAAAATGCATTTTTAGACAATATGATTTGCCTGAGCGGCTAGGAGACCCCGAGAGTAACAAGCGGTTGCCTTGTTGCCTTTCCATTAAGAACAATACATTAGTTTTTAGTAGAGATGTCCGATAATGGCTTTTTTGCAGATATCCGATATTGTCCAACTCTTAATTACCGATACCGATATCAACCAATACCGCTATATACCGTTGTGGAATTAACACATTATTATGCCTAATTTTGTTGGGATGCCCCGCTGGATGCATTAAACAATAATATATATAATGTAGCGTCCCGGAAGAGTTAGTGCTGCAAGGGGTTCTGGGTATTTGTTCTGTTGTGTTTATGTTGTGTTACGGTGCGGATGTTCTCCCGAAATGTGTTTGTCATTCTTGTTTGGTGTGGGTTCACAGTGTGGCGCTTATTTGTAACAGTGTTAAAGTTGTTTATACGGTCACCCTCAGTGTGACCTGTATGGCTGTTGATCAAGAGTGCTTGCATTCACTTGTGTGTGTCAAAAGCCTTTTATATTATTGGCGCTCTGTATTACACCCTCTGTCCGTGTAAAAAGCGGCGTTTTTAAATGTCATGAATGTTACTCTTTGAAACCGATACTGATCATTTTGAAACCGATACCGATAATTTCCGATATTACATTTTAAAGCATTTATCGGACATCCCTAGTTTTTAGTATACATTTGCTGATTTCAAGAAAGGTAATGCCGAGCGCATATCATTATGTCAAGATAATGGCACTATAGCATTTACTTCATTTAGGAATATTTTTCAACATATTGAGCAAAGAGGTCTCTTTTTTTTTCTACCAAGAAAAGTGCACTTGTTATTAGTGAGAATATACTTATTTGAAGGTATTTTTGGGTTCATTGAGGTTAGTTAATTAGGGACCGAATGTCCCTTTGGGACAGAGGACCCTATTGTATTTTTATTATTATTATTATTTTTATTATACCGCCGCCTCTTTGAGCTGTAATTTGACCCCCTTAACATGCTTCAAAACTCACCAAATTGGACACACGCATCAGGCCTGGCAAAAATTGCGATCGAATAAAAAAAAAAAACAACCCAAAACTCAAAATTGCGCTGTAGCGCCCCCTAGGAAGAAAACACAGACAAAACTGCCTGTAACTTCCAGTAGGAATGTCATAGAGACATGAAACAAAAACCTCTATGTAGGTCTCACTTAGACCTACATAGACTGACATCCCCCAGCAAAAATCAACAGGAAGTTTGCAATTCCCCCTTCAAAACAAAAGTTTTGTAAAAACAGTCACCTTTGCCTCTTTGAGCTGTAATTTGACCCCCTTAACATGCTTCAAAACTCACCAAATTGGACACACACATCAGGACTGGCGAAAATTGCGATCTAATCAAAAAAATCAAACCCCAAAACTCACAATTGCGCTGTAGCGCCCCCTAGGAAAAAAACACAGACAAATACCTGCTTATTATTATTACACAGACAAAACTGCATGTAACTTCCAGTAGGAATGTCATAGTTTTAATTTTCCTGAGGGAACTCTCCTGAAGGAATCAATAAAGTACTATCTATCTATCTATAGAGACATGAAACAAAAACCTCTATGTAGGTCTCACTTAGACCTAGATTTCATACACTGACATCCTCCAGCAAAAATCAACAGGAAGTTTGCAATTCCCCCTTCAAAACAAACGTTTAGTAAAAACAGTCACCTTTGCTTCTTTGAGCTGTAATTTGACCCCCTTAACATGCTTCAAAACTCACCAAATTGGACACACACATCGGGATTGGCAAAAATTGTGATCTAATCAAAACAACAAACCCCAAAACACAAATTTGCGCTCTAGAGCCCCCTAGGAAGAAAACACAGACAAAACTGCCTGTAACTTCCATTAGGAATGTCATAGAGACATGAAACAAAAACCTCTATGTAGGTCTCACTTTGACCTAGATTTCATACACTGACATCCCCCAGCAAAAATCAACAGGAAGTTTGCAATTCCCCCTTCAAAACAAACGTTTAGTAAAAACAGTCACCTTTGCCTCTTTGAGCTGTAATTTGACCCCCTTAACATGCTTCAAAACTCACCAAATTGGACACACATCAGGACTGGCGAAAATTGCGATCTAATAAAAAAAATCAAACCCCAAAACTCAAAATTGCGCTGTAGCGCCCCCTAGGAAAAAACCACAGACAAAACTGCTTATTATTATTACACAGACAAAACTGCATGTAACTTCCAGTAGGAATGTCGTAGAGACATGACACAAAAACCTCTATGTAGGTCTCACTTAGACCTATATTTCATACACTGACCGTCAAAGTTGCAGCTTTAATTTTACTTGTTTTGGAAAGTCTTGACAAGCCATTTTTTCTTGTTCTATTGGCAGATAATTTTGCTTAGTTCAAATAAAATACCCCTCATTTTTGTATTTTTTTTCCCTTGTTTTTGAACACTGACTTTTGGCAGTGAAGGTGGAGTGAGGAACAATGAGCAAATTGAACCTCTGCATGCTAAGATTCAAGCACATGTTCGAGCATGCACACACACACACACACACACACACACACACACACACACACACACACACACACACACACACACACACACACACACACACAACACAAGGTCAGCCTCAAAGACAAGGGAGTAGGGGTGTTAAGGCGGTGGGTGGGAGTGGAAAACAGATCATGATGAATCGGCTCACATTTTTACAAAACGCTGCCCTAAATGCATCTTGGCTTTAGTCGGCACAGCCAGCGTTATTAGTACTGTTTGTGATGTATGGAAACCAGGCTGTGGCGCAAATTGTGCAATTACGAAGAAGAAGCCGATTACGCCGAGCCGCCGCGTTGTAAACCACGTCTCCGTGTCGCCTCTCTTTCACCCCTTTTTGCAAACCGGCCCTGGCATCGCTCGCAGTTCAATGTCGGGCGGAGTGTGCCAGTTTTGCACAAAAAAACCGCAGGGAGCCGACCAACCTCGGATAGGAGGGCGCTGGAGTGCAGCCGAGGAAGAAGTAGGCACGCAGAGAGAGGGGAAAGAAGGCAGAATTTGTCTTGCGTGCGGATGAAAGGACAATTTATTAGAAGCTGCTCAGGGAGACAGAATATTTTGCCCCAGTGCTTTACTGACTGTCTGGATGAGAAATGGGAGCGTTTTAGCAGCCGTACCGGGCCCAGGCATGAGATGGGCAAGAGCCGCGTCTTCCGCAGCAGCAACCTGGCACAATCCCAGCACAGCAATGCTGCAAACACCCCTGAGGGTCGTGGATCAGGTTCTGGGCAGGAGGGGAGCGGATGTGTGGTAGGTGTAAACCAGGGGTGTCCAAACTTTTTCCACTGAGGGCCGCACACGGAAAAATGAAAGCATGTGGGGGCCATTTTGATATTTTTCATTTTCAAACCATAACAAAATATATGCATTTTTTATTTATTTTACCTTTAGGGGTCCCGGGGACCATAAAGGGTCTCAGTCATTAAAATGTTAAAAATAAGTCAGATTATAATTTTTTTTTAAATTATTTAACGCTTACAGTTATTCTCTATATCAACTTCAAGTTGATATAAAGTAATACAAATTTAAAAATGTTTTATGGCTTTTCTGTCAAAAACAACTTAGTTTTTTTTATAGTACAACTGAAATATGCAGTATTTAGTAGGGATGTCCGATATTATCGGCCGATAAATGCGTTAAAATGTAATATCGGAAATTATCGGTATCATTTTTTTTATTATCTGTATCGTTTTTTTTATTTTTTATTATTATTTTTTTTAAAAATTAAATTAACATAAAATACACAAGATACACTTACAATTAGTGCACCAACCCAAAAAACCTCCCTCGCCCCATTTATTTCTGTTATCAATATTCTGGTTCCTACATTATATATCAATATATATCAATACAATCTGCAAGGGATACAGTCCGTAAGCACACATGATTGTGCGTGCTGCTGGTCCACTAATAGTACTAACCTTTAACAGTTAATTTTACTCATTTTCATTCATTACTAGTTTCTATGTAACTGTTTTTATATTGTTTTACTTTCTTTTTTATTCAAGAAAATGTTTTTAATTTATTTATCTTATTTTATTTATTTTTTTAAAAAGTACTTTATCTTCACCATACCTGGTTGTCCAAATTAGGCATAATAATGTGTTAATTCCACGACTGCATATATCGGTTGATATCGATATCGGTTTATATCGGTATCGGTAATTAAAGAGTTGGACAATATCGGAATATCGGATATCGGCAAAAAGCCATTATCGGACATCCCTAGTATTTAGTAATTAGAGCCCTAAAAGATCAATAATGCAGGACACCATTGATTTTAATTATTTCATATTTTTGAGTAATCACAGTGAAAATATAAATAAAAAATCACTAAATATATTTGGGATCCAAAAGGTGCCCCACTCATAAAGTGATACATTTTTATTAGGTTTTTCTTTTACTTTCAACACTTAAGTTACGAGATCAACTTCAGATATATCTGTCCATTTTATGCTGGAACTATTATTTTGTTTGTTTTATGCGCTTTTGTCAAAGAAAACTTTGATGTTTTTATATGGCTACTACACAATATATGCAATATTTACCACATAAAATATTTTAAAGTGAAATATTTGAAGTCATTGGAGCCCTGAAAATAATTAATTATAACATGGATTTTTTGTCGTTGTTTTTTTTTTGAGCAATGGCAAAAAAAGAAAAATGAAGAAAGACAAAAGAAAAAAAAAACAGCCTGCATGGCAGCTTTTGTGTCAACATTGCAACTTTTTCTCGTTAGATTTCACCTCATTCCACTTTTTTTAATGTTCTTTTTTATTGTTACAATAGTATTTCCAGAATGTGTGGCGGGCCGGTAAACAATTAGCTGCGGGCCGCAAATGGCCCCCGGGCCGCACTTTGGACACCCTGGTGTAAACGTTCAATGCTGTTTTTTTGCACTTGCACACACTTAGGGCCTGATCTACTAAGATCTAAATAACATGTGCGAAACAGTGTGTGCAAACTATAAAATGGGGTATACCAGGGGTGTCCAAACTTTTTCCACTGAGGGCCGCACTCTGAAAAATCAAAGCAGGCGGGGGCCATCTTGATATTTTTTATTTTAAAAACCAATACAATATATGTATAAAAAATATACATTTAGGCCTCCACTCAGGCTTGATCCCAAAGGGTTTTGGTCAAAAAAAATATTAAAAATGTGTCATTATTCAGTATTATTATTTGTATTATTATTCAAGTTTTAAATCTCTAGATCAACATTAGGTCTATCTGTCAATATAATGCTTTTAAAGATTTAAGTTGTATGCTCTGGTTGTCAAAGAAAACCCTGTTTTTTTAATGGAAAAAATACAAAATATGCAATATTTTCAAACAATAACATTTTTAAGTGGAATATTTGAGATTATGTAATAATTGGAGCCTTAAAAAGGTCAATAACTCATAACAACATTGATTTTAATCCATTATTATTTTTTGAGCAAAGGCACTTAAAAACAAATCACACTAAAATTATTGAGGATCCAAATAATTATATTATTATTATATAATAAATATAATATAATATAAATATAATTAATAAATATTATTATTTAAAAAATAAATTATATATATATATATTTTCTTTACTGTTTACTTTTAACACAATAATCTCGAGATCAACTTCAGATCTATCCGTCAATTATACGTGTTATTGTTGTTTATGTTTTTCGTTTGTTCATTTTAGGCCCTTCTTTACAAAAAATAACTCAGTTTTTTATATGGCAAACACAAAATAGGCAACATTTTCCCCAAAAATATCTCAGATGTGACGTAATTGGAGACTTGAATAGGTCAATAATTCATAATGACATTGATTTTGATTCATTATTATTTTTTAAAGAAATAAACAGCCTGCATGGCAGCTTTGTGTTATTAGAGTAAACATTGCGACATGTTCTTGTTACATTTCACCTGTTTGCTCTTTTATACCACTTATCATGTTTTTAATTTTTTTAATTCGTATTTTTAAAATGTGCCGCGGGGCCGTTAAAAAATTACCTGCGGGCCACAAATGGCCCTCGGGCCGCACTTTGGACACCCCTGGTGTAAACGTTCAATGCTGTTTTTTTGCACTTGCACACACTTAGGGCCTGATCTACTAAGATCTAAATAACATGTGCGAAACAGTGTGTGCAAACTATAAAATGGGGTATACCATTTATTTACCAGGGGTGTCCAAACTTTTTCCACTGAGGGCCGCACTCTGAAAAATCAAAGCAAGCGGGGGCCATTTTGATATTTTTTATTTTAAGAACCAATACAATATATGTATAAAAAAATATACATTTAGGCCTCCACTCAGGCTTGATCCCAAAGGGTTTTGGTCAAAAAAAAAATTAAAAATGTGTCATTATTCAGTATTATTATTTGTATTATTATTCAAGTTTTAAATCTCTAGATCAACATTAGGTCTATCTGTCAATATAACGCTTTTAAAGATTTAAGTTGTATGCTCTTGTTGTCAAAGAAAACCCTGTTTTTTTAATGGAAAAAATATAAAACATGCAATATTTTCACACAATAACATTTTTAAGTGGAATATTTGAGATTATGTAATAATTGGAGCCTTAAAAAGGTCAATAACTCATAACAACATTGATTTTAATTCATTATTATTTTTTTGAGCAAAGACACTTAAAAACAAATCACACTAAAATTATTGGGGATCCAAATAATTATATTATTATTATATAATAATTATAATATAATATAAATATAATTAATAAATATTATCATTTAAAAAATAAATTATATATATATATTTTTTTTACTGTTTACTTTTAACACAATAATCTCGAGATCAACTTCAGATCTATCCGTCAATTATACGTGTTATTGTTGTTTATGTTTTTCGTTTGTTCGTTTTAGGCCCTTCTTTACAAAAAACAGCTCAGTTTTTTATATGGCAAACACAAAATATGCAACATTTTCCCCCAAAATATCTCAGATGTGACGTAATTGGAGCCTTGAATAGGTCAATAATTCATAATGACATTGATTTTGATTCATTATTATTTTTTAAAGAAATAAACAGCCTGCATGGCAGCTTTGTGTTATTAGAGTAAACATTGCGACATGTTCTTGTTACATTTCACCTGTTTGCTCTTTTATACCACTTATCATGTTTGTTTTTTTTTTCATTCGTATTTTTAAAATGTGCCGCGGGGCCGTTAAAAAATGACCTGCGGGCCACAAATGGCCCCCGGACTGCACTTTGGACACCCTGGTGTAAACGTTCAATGCTGTTCTTTTGCACTTGCACACACTTAGGGCCTGATCTACTAAGATCTAAATAACATGTGCGAAACAGTGTGTGCAAACTATAAAATGGGGTATACCATTTATTTACCAGGGGTGTCCAAACTTTTTCCACTGAGGGCCGCACACTGAAAAATCAAAGCAAGCGGGGGCCATTTTGATATTTTTTATTTTAAGAACCAATACAATATATGTATAAAAAATATACATTTAGGCCTCCACTCAGGTTTTGGTGAAAAAAAAAATTAAAAATGTGTCATTATTCAGTATTATTATTTGTATTATTATTCAAGTTTTAAATCTCTAGATCAACATTAGGTCTATCTGTCAATATAACGCTTTTAAAGATTTAAGTTGTATGCTCTTGTTGTCAAAGAAAACCCTGTTTTTTTAATGGAAAAAATACAAAATATGCAATATTTTCACACAATAACATTTTTAAGTGGAATATTTGAGATTATATAATAATTGGAGCCTTAAAAAGGCCAATAACTCATAACAACATTGATTTTAATTCATTATTATTTTTTGAGCAAAGACACTTAAAAACAAATCACACTAAAATTATTGGGGATCCAAATAATTATATTATTATTATATAATACATATAATATAATATAAATATAATTAATAAATATTATCATTTAAAAAATAAATTATATATACATATTTTTTTACTGTTTACTTTTAACACAATAATCTCGAGATCAACTTCAGATCTATCCGTCAATTATACGTGTTATTGTTGTTTATGTTTTTCGTTTGTTCGTTTTAGGCCCTTCTTTACAAAAAACAGCTCAGTTTTTTATATGGCAAACACAAAATATGCAACATTTTCCCCCAAAATATCTCAGATGTGACGTAATTGGAGCCTTGAATAGGTCAATAATTCATAATGACATTGATTTTGATTCATTATTATTTTTTAAAGAAATAAACAGCCTGCATGGCAGCTTTGTGTTATTAGAGTAAACATTGCGATATTTTCTTGTTACATTTCACCTGTTTGCTCTTTTATACCACTTATCATGTTTTTTATTTTTTTCATTCGTATTTTTAAAATGTGCCGCGGGCTGTTAAAAAATGACATGCGGGCCACAAATGGCCCCCGGGCCGCACTTTGGACACCCCTGGTGTGTACTATTAGTGGGCGTGTTGCAGGTGATAACAAGTGCAAAAACTGGTGACCATAGAGACACTCATTTCCCTCCAAATTCATGGCATCACATTCTCCACACTGCAAAAACTGAAATCTAAGTAAGATGAAATATCTCAAATAAGGGTGATATTTGCTTATTTTCTGTCTGATAAGATAATTCTTCTCACTAAGCAGATTTTATGTTAGAGTGTTTTACTTGTTTTAAGGGTTTTGGTCCTAAATGATCTCAGTAAGATATTACAGCTTGTTGCTGAGATTTGATGACCTATTTTGAGTAAAACATGCTTGAAACTAGAATATCAACTGTTGTGTCATCAACACTCACAAGTAGAAAACTACTTTTTTAAAGTAATAAGTAAGTAATAATTTCTTATTTCAAGCATGAAAAAAAGAATCATGAAGCCGAGTGCATATCATTATGTCAAGATAATGGCACTAGCATTTACTTCATTTAAGAATATTTTTCAACACATTGAGCAAAAAGGTCTCATTTTTGTTTTCTACCAAGAAAAGTGCACTTGTTATTAGTGAGAATATACTTATTTTAAGGTATGTTTGGGTTCAATTTAGTAGAGAACATCGACGATAAAGTTCGCAACTTTTGGTCGCTGATAAAAAAGCCTTGCCTGTAGCGGAAGTAGCGTGACGTCACAGGTTGTGGAGCTCCTCACATCTGCACATTGTTTACTATCATGGCCACCAGCAGCGAGAGCGATTCGGACAGAGAAAGCGACGATTACTCCATTAATTTGAGCGAGGATGAAAGATTTGTGGATGAAGAAAGTGAGAGTGAAGGATTAGAGGGCAGTGGAAGCGATTCAGATAGGGAAGTTGCTGTGAGAGGCGGGTGGGACCTGATATTCAGCTGGGAATGACTAAAACAGTAAATAAACACAAGACATATATATACTCTATTAGCCACAACACAACCAGGCTTATATTTAATATGCCACAAATTAATCCTGCATAACAAACACCTCCCCCCTCCCGTCCATATAACCCACCAATACAAATCAAACACCCGCACAACACACTCAATCCCACAGCCCAAAGTACCGTTCACCTCCGCAAAGTTCATACAGCACATATATTTCCCCAAAGTTACGTACGTGACATGCACATAGCGGCACGCACGTACGGGCAAGCGATCAAATGTTTGGAAGCCGCAGCTGCGTACTCACGGTAGCGCGTATCCAACTCAAAGTCCTCCTGGTAAGAGTCTCTGTTGTCCCAGTTCTCTACGTCAGTGGTCCCCAACCTTTTTGTAGCTGGGCACCGGTCAACCCTTGAAAATGTGTCCCACGGACCAGGGGGGCTGGGGGGGTGGATTTGTATTTTTTTAATTTTTTTTCATAAAGAAATACAATCATGTGTGCTTTCAGACTGTATCCCCGCAGACTGTATTTATCTATATTGATATATAATGTATATATTGTGTTTTTTATATTGATTTAATAAAAAAAATAAAAAAATAAAAAAATATATTTATTTTCTTTCTTTCTTTCTTTTAGTTTATTTCGAACATGAACACATTTACATCATAATACATCACACAATTTCATATCATTTCATTTACATCATGCCCGAAAAGGAGTAGGAAGAAGCAAAGCTTATTTAATCCTACCCCTTTCCCACTTCAAAGCATTTACAATTATATAAAATCATTTACTGACCTTTTTATATAATAAAATAACATCTATGAATTAGTATATACAACAGTTTGTAATATGTAATTAATTAATTCAGTCATTATTATTATTTTTTTTTATTTCTTGCGCGGCCCGGTACCAATCCGTCCCGGTGGTTGGGGACCACTGCTCTACGTGTTTGTGTTGCTGCAGCCGACCGCTAATACACCGCTTCCCACCTACAGCTTTCTTCTTTGCTGTCTCCATTGTTCATTAAACAAATTGCAAAAGATTCACCAACACAGATGTCCAGAATACTGTGGAATTTTGCGATGAAAACAGACGACTTAATAGCTGGCCACAATGCTGTCTCAAAATGTCCGCTACAATCCGTGACGTCACGCGCAAACGTCATCATACCAAGACGTTTTCAGCAGGATATTTGGCGGGAAATTTAAAATTGCACTTTACTAATCTAACCCGACCGTATTGGCATGTGTTGCAATGTTAAGATTTCATCATTGATGTATAAACTATCAGACTGCGTGGTCGCTAGTAGTGGCTTTCAGTAGGCCTTTAAGTACAGTATTTATCTTTATTTTAACAAAAAATCATATAATATTTTGATTTTGGATAATATTGAATTTTAAAAGATATGCAATTGCATGCAGTCCATGATTTTTTAATGTCAAAAGGGAAAAAACTAATATATTTAGCAAGAAAATATTAAGCATTTTATTAATGCATATTAATTCCAGGCTTTCGCGGGCCAAATAGAATAATGTGGCGGGCCAGATTTGGCCCCCGGGCCTTGAGTTTGACACCTGTGCTTTAGTAGATCAGGCGCCGACCTAATGGGCAAAAGTATTGGAACGCAAAGCATAAATCCTGTTTATCTTGCCCTGAATCTTAGTTTATCTGTAGTGTGTCCGTCCAATTAGCAGACCACGGATCCACCATTGCATCTAGGGTAAAGAAAATGGGGTAATATATGTAATATATATATATATATATATATATATATATATATATATATATATATATATATATATATATATATATATATATATATATATATATATATATATATATATATATATATATATATATCTCATTTAAATAAAAGAAACCAGATGGTCCTAGAAGAGCCCGGTGGGCTGCTGGTGTAAAGCACCGCCTCACCCATGCGTCTCTGGTGGAGCCGCTGAAGTGCGCTTCCTATTTATCTCCCGTCTCACTGAGCCGCGGCTGGCGTGACCTCGGTCGGGCACGACATTAATTTTGCCTCGCCCGTTTCCAACGGCGTTGATTAATAAAAAGTGACGAGGTTTCCCGCAAAATGAACGCGCGCTGATAAATGGGAGCACGCGCCTAATTGCTTGGCAAATTAAGAGCTCACAATAGTGAGGAGCAAATGCGGCGCTTTTTAATATTTAAATACTCATTAGGTGTGTGGGAACGTCTCGCTTACTTGGGCCTCAAGTTTCTGTTATTATCCCGGTGGAGAAAAAGGCCTGGGAGATACTCGGGTTAGAAGTGGTGTCCTTAGTACAGGGGTTGGCAACCTTTACCACTCAAAGAGCCATTTTGGCAAGTTTCACAAATTAAAGAAAGTAATGGGAGCCACAAAAAAAAAATTTAAATTTAAAATGAAAAACACCGCATACAAAGCTTAAATGCTTTGTGCTACGTTAACCAGGGGTCTCCGACACACGCACCGGCACGCACTTTAATGTGGAAATGTGATGTTAGTGCAGCCCGCGAGTTTTGAATGAATGGCGCTTGATAGCGTCATACTTGCCAACCCTCTCACTTTTCCCGGGAGACTCCCGAATATCAGAGCGTGATGACACTGCATTTGGCGCCCTCTACAGTCTGCCCTAACAGTGTACCTGCTCGGCCACATGTAGAATGCAATTTCAGCTTGCTCACGTAAGTGACAGCAAGGCGTACTAACTCAGCAGCCACACATCTTACACTGACGGTGCCAATACCCAGAATCCCATGCAGCCCTAACTCTTCCGCTCAACCAACGCACGGAGAGGGGGGGGGTTGATGTGTGGGGGGATTTGGTGGTAGCGGGGGTGTATAATGTAGACCGGAAGAGTTAGGGCTGCATGGGATTCTGGGTAATGGTTGTGTTGTGTTTATGTTGTGTTACGGTGGGATGTTCTCCAGAAATGTGTTTTTCATTCTTTTTTGGTGTGGGTTCACAGTGTGGCGCATATTTGTAACGTAACAATGTTAAAGTTGTTTGATACGGCTACCGTCAGTGTAAGCTGTGTGGCTGATGACTAAGTATGCTTTGCTGTCTCCTGTGTGTGCAAGTAATAACAACATGCAACATGTGGCTGGACTGGCACGCTGTATGTAAATGCTATAGAGGACAATTACTGCAGTGCAATTAGGGCACGCCCTTTATTTAGTAATTAGAGTGTAAATAGGATTATTTTTTCCCTGGGAGTAATTTATGAGAGACACTGACGTCCATAAATCTCCTGGGAAAATCGGGGCGTCGGCATGTATGTAGCTGAGCCGCATCAGAGTGGTCAAGGAGCCGCATGCGGCTCCGGAGCCGCGGGTTGCCGACCCCTGGCTTAGTATGATCAGAGCTGCTAATGGGAAAACACAAAATACACCACAACTTTATACTCTACATTAGTGATTCTCAAATTGTGGCTCCATCAGCAGGCTTCATCGACACTGCAAAAACTGAAGTTTTAGTAAGATTAAATATCTCAAATAAGGGTGATATTTGCTTATTTTCTGTCTGATAAGATAATTCTTCTCACTAAGCAGATTTTATGTTAGAGTGTTTTACTTGTTTTAATGGTCCTAAATGATCTCAGTAAGATATTACAGCTTGTTGCTGAGATTTGATGAGCTATATTGAATAAAACATGCTTGAAACTAGAATATCAACTGTTGCAAAGCTGTGTCATCAACACTCACAAGTATAAAACTACTTTTTTAAAGTCATCATTTTTTATTTCAAGCATGAAAAAAAAAAAAAATCATGACTTTGACATACCCGTAATTTCCGGACTATAAGCCGCACCTGACTATAAGCCGCACCAGCTAAATTTAGGGGAAAATACAGATTGCTCCATATATAAGCCGCACCCGACTATAAGCCGCAGGGTTTTGATGTGTAATTAGCGTAGTATATAGGGGTTCCTGCTACCACGGAGGGGATTGTCGGGGCAGAGATGACTGTTTGGGAACGCAAAGCTTCCCATTTATTAACAATAAATCTTTCAATCATTCAATCAAACTTTCACATCTTTGACATGGCGAACAGCATTCGTGCAGAGTACAAATAATACAACGCTGCAGAGTAATACAAAGTGCTCGCCTGTACGTTATCAAAATAACCAGCCTATGAAAAGTCAGTCTTTAATCATTGTGTCATCGTCTTCCTCCTGCGTACTAAAACCACCGAAATCCTCTTCGTCGGTGTCGGAGAAGAACAGGCCGTAAATAAGCCGCACCCTTGTATAAGCCGCAGGGACCAGAACGAGGGGGAAAAGTAGCGGCTTATAGTCCGGAAATTACGGTAATTGAAAAAGTTAAAAAACAACAACAACAAAACATGAGCAGCTGAATATAAGACGACCACCGCACCACCAAAGTCAATATAGAAAGTCTGCAAACTCAGAACAACTCCAGAAATAATGAAGCCACTGAAATGAGCAAACAAATGAAGACCCTTCAAGAAGACAACAACATGCTGAGGAATATCATAGATGAAATGGATCAGGATAAACGGATGAATTATATCATCGTGACAGGGCACCGAATTAAACCAAGATCCTCTGCGAAAGCTGTGAATAATGAAGGTGAACCAGATGAAATGGGTATGGTCTCAGCAGAACAGCAAGTGGTCAACTTTCTGCAATCAAAGGAAGTGACATTAATACCATGGAAACATGCATCCCACTGAACGGAAGAAACAACAACGCCACTCCAGTCGTGCTCGTGAAACTCGTAAACAGAAAATCCAAAATGGCACTGCTCAGACAGGGAAAGAAGCTGAAGGGAACAAATGTGTACATGAATGAGCATCTCACAAAACGTAATGCTGGAATCGCTAAGAAAGCACGCGACTTAAGGAAGCAGGGAAAAATCCAGGGAACTCGAAGCGCCAACTGTAAAATCTACATCAAGCTGAATGGAGGTCCAGAAGCAAGAGTAATTGTTGTCCATGACAGCAAGGACCTGGGCAATTTTTAAAGTTTACACAGCTACCACAACAACGATGATAATGGACTCTGACAGAAAACAAGCACCTAAATTTAGCATCGACACTACTATGTTCCAAGGGACTCCCACATCAGTAATAATTGTTTTTATAATACAGATGAACAATATAATAGCAACATTAAATGTGATAACAAATTGTCAATTTTTCATTTTAATAGCAGAATCTTGTATGCAAACTACAACAACATTAAGAACTTTTTGGAACACATCAACAAACCCTTCAAAGTGATTGCTGTCACAGAAACATGGATCGATGATACAAAATGAATAGATTTTGATCTGGAAGGAAATGAACTAAAATACATCAACAGAACCAACAAAAATGGAGGAGGAGTAGCTGTGTACGTGATGAAGAACCTGAACTACAAAGTGGTAAAAAACATGTCATTTGCTATAGATACTATCTTAGAATGTATAACCATTGAAATATGTCAGGAAAAAAGCAAAAACATATTCATCAGTTGTATATATAGATCACCTAAGTCAAGTATAGAAACATTATTGTGATTACTTATGGAGTATATTGTGAATAAATTGAGGACAGGAAGTGAACAAAAGTCTTAGCAACTGCTATGTAAAGGAAAATGGGTAAGATTAATTAAGCTCTGCTTCTTCCTACTCCTTTTCGAACATGTTGAAAAGAGAAACTGGAAATTGTGATGTATCATGTTGTATGCTTGCATGTTCGAAATAAACTCAAACTCAAACTCAAACTCAATTGTGTCTCATAATTAAAACAGATGACAGCCAAATGGACTTTGCTGTTTTATTTTCAATGAAACAATAGAAAACACGTACTCATATAGTAGTACAGTTGGCACAGTACAGTAAACTGACGGTTAATATTTAAACATTTAACACGTGACATTTCAAACAATTTTGAACAGAAATAGTTCATGCACATTCAGATGAATTCTTCAAAATTACAATTAATAAAAGGTTGGCCGAGGGCCGGGCTGTATATATGCGCACTAATTGACTGAAAGAGCATGCACTTGGCGCGATGATGTCATGTTATCCATGGAAAAATGCCTTTTTAGACAATATGATTTGCCTGAGCGGCTAGGAGACCCCGAGAGTAACAAGCGGTTGCCTTGTTGCCTTTCCATTAAGAACAATAAATTAGTTTTTAGTATAAGTTTGCTGGTTTCAAGAAATGTGATGCCGACCGCATATCATTATGTCAAGATAATGGCACTAGCATTTACCTAATTTAAGAATATTTTTCAACATATTGAGCAAAAAGGTGTCTTTTTTTTCTACCAAGAAAAGTGCACTTGTTATTAGTGAGAATATACTTATTTTAAGGTATTTTTGGGTTCATTGAAGTTAGCTAATTTGACCTTGTTTTGGAAAGTCTTGACAAGCCAAATTTTCTTGTTCTATTGGCAGATAATTTTCCTTAGTTCAAATAAAATACCCCAAATTTTTGTATTTTTTTTTCTTGTTTTTGAACACTGACTTTTTGCAGTGTGTATTTGGCCATAAGCCAAATTGTTTTAAACCAATGTGGCTCCCGAGTCAAAAAGTTTGGGGCCCCCTGCTCTACGTTATACAACTCGTTATACATGCAACCAGTCAGTGTTAATATTTGCTGTGTGTGTGCGGAGTGTGTTGCAGATCGACTCAAACGTGCACACATGATACACACTTAAATGAGACACACCGCAAACATTTGAGGAGTGCGACACAAAATCCTCCTGCTTTACGCAGAATTAAAGACTGTGCAGATTCATGTAAGCAGACTCTCCCTACGAATGCATCCGGCAGAAGCCAAATGTCATACATATCAGGAGACGACTGGCAAATACTGCAAGTATCCGTGTCTCTCTTCACACAAACGGGACATAATCCTCCCAAGTATATTTAGCCATGTCGTCGGTTTGTTGTCACTTCATTTGCATGACAACACGCAATCTTTCGGTGCAGCAATCGCCGTACTGATATCATCATTATTGTTATTGAGCAATAACGCGGCACGACACTGAGGAGGGAAATTGAGCAAGTTGAGCTCCGAGTCAGGGCAGACACTCGGATTATGGTGATGGATTGCTTTGGGTGATTCCCTCTTTATTATAATTGGCCGAGATCAATATTTCAACAGTTCAGTTACGGCCCTCAGTACAGTGCTCAAAATGTATTATTCACCGCCTTTATCAGCACAGGGGGAGGTAATGATGGGAGGAAGGCTGAGGAGGCAAAATCTCCGTCTGGGATACAAAAACAACTGGAGTGGATGTCCACACATTTAAAAAATATATATTGTACCCAAGCCGCCATGTCTCTCGTGCACCTCAGGTGCTATTTGTGCACTCACCTAACCAGGAGATGCTGCTGTGGGCAGGGGGGGAAAAATAGTCAAATGGGAGTTGGCCAATTAACAACAGAATAACTGCCTCATGAGGCAAAAATAACACGCGCAGGTGGACCTCCACACTGCAAAAAGTTAGTGTTCAAAAACAAAACAAAAAGTACAAAAATGAGGGGTATTTTATTTGAACTAAGCAAAATTATCTGCCAATAGAACAAGAAAATGTGGCTTGTCAAGACTTTCCAAAACAAGTAAAATTAGCTAACCTCAATGAACCCAAAAATACCTTAAAATAAGTATATTCTCACTAATAATTTCAAAATCCTCCTGCTCACATATAAATCACTACATGGTCTAGGGCCGAAGTATATTACTGATATGCTCCCACTATATAAGCCCTCTAGATCACTAAGATCTTCTGAGACCAATCTGTTAGCGGTTCCCAGAGTAAAGTCAAATCAAGGGAGAGCATCATTCAGTCACTATGCAACAAATAGCTGGAATAAACTTCCTGAAGATGTCAGACTTTCCCCAATTCTGACTACTTTTAAAACTAGACTGAAGACTTTTATGTTCACCTTAGCTTTCAGCTAAATCTTTTAATCTTTTAACTTTTAACGTCTGCACTGTTTTTATTTTTATTGTCTGCATTTTAATTTTGCTTTTATTTTCTTTCATTTCACTTTGTTGTCTGTGAAGCACTTTGAGTCTGCCTTGTGTATGAAAAGCGCTATACAAATAAAGTTGCCTTTCATTGCCTTGCCTAATAACAACTGTACTACTATATGAGTACGTATTTTCTATTGTTTCATTGAAAATAAAACAGCAAAGTCCATTTGGCTGTCTTCTGTTTTAATTATGAGACACAATTCTGTCAAAGTCATGATATATTTTTTTTCATGCTTGAAATAAGAAGTGATTACTTTAAAAAAGTAGTTTTATACTTGTGAGTGTTGATGACACAGCTTTGCAACAGTTTCAAGCATGTTTTACTCAAAATAGGTAATCAAATCTCAGCAACAAGCTATAATATCTTACTGAGATCATTTAGGACCAAAACCCTTAAAACAAGTAAAACACTCGAACATAAAATCTTATGTATGGCCGCGCAAGTCCCGGTATGCCCAAAATGTCCATAACACACCCAGCCGAGTCCCACAAGGAGGGGGGGATGAAATTTGGAAAAGTCGGCAAAAATGTTAAAAATACCTACCCAGGTTCGAGTCCCACAAGTCCCGCCCGCCGGCTGGCATGCCCAAAATGTCCAAAACACGCCCAGCAAAGTCCTACGGGAAGGCGGGGAGAAAAGTGAGAAAAATTGGTAAAATGTTCAAAAATCACTCCCGGGTTCGAGAGCTCCATGTGGGACTCGAACCTGGGTAGGCACACTGCAAAAACTGAAATCTAAGTAATTTGCTTATTTTCTGTCTGATAAGATAATTCCTCTCACTACGCAGATTTTATGTTAGAGTGTTTTACTTGTTTTAAGTGTGTTGGTCCTAAATGATCTCAGTAAGATATTACAGCTTGTTGCTGAGATTTGATGACCTATATTGAGTAAAACATGCTTGAAACAATATTTGTCCAAATGTCCAAAACACACCCAGCAATGGTGCTCAGGTAGGCGGGGAAGAAGAGGGGAAAAGGTGGCCAAAATGGTCAAAAGTCCCAATTTTGTCCAAATAACCTCCCCGGGTTGCAGTCCCACGAGTCCCGCCGCCGGCCGCACAAGTCCCGGGATGCAAACATTTTCCAAAACGCACCTAGCAAAGTCCCACGGGAAGTGGGGGAGAAAAGTGAGAAAAGTCTTCAAAAGTCCCCAAAAATGTTCAAAATACCTACCCAGGTTCGAGTCCCACAAGTCTCGCCGCCGGCCACGCAAGTCCCGGGATGCCCAAAATGTCCATAACACACCCAGCCGAGTCCCACGGGGAGGGGGGATGAAAGTTACAAAAGTCCCAAAAATGTTCAAAATACCTACCCAGGTTGGAGTCCCACATGGAGTGCCACAAGTCTTAAGACTTGTGGCACTCGAACCCGGGTGTGATTTTTGAACGTTTTACCGACTTTTCTCACTTTTCTCCCCGCCTTCCCGTGGGACTTTGCTGGGCGCGTTTTGGACATTTTGGGCATCCCGGCCGGCGGCGGGACTCGTGGGACTCCAACCTGGGTAGGTATTTTGAACATTTTTGGGACTTTTTCCGACTTTTCTAGCTTTTATCACCCCATCCCCGTGGGACTCGGCTGGGTGTGTTATGGATATTTTGGGCATCCCGGGACTTGCTTGGCCATACATAAGATTTTATGTTAGAGTGTTTTACTTGTTTTAAGGGTTTTGGTCCTAAATGATGTCAGTAAGATATTACAGCTTGTTGCTGAGATTTGATGAGCTATATTGAGTAAAACATGCTTGAAACTAGAATATCAACTGTTGCAAAGCTGTGTCATCAACACTCACAAGTATAAAACTACTTTTTTAAAGTAATACTTTTTTATTTCGAGCATGAAAAAAAAAAACATGACTTTGACACAATTGTGTCTCATAATTAAAACAGATGACAGCCAAATGGACTTTGCTGTTTTATTTTCAATGAAACAATAGAAAATACGTACTCATATAGTAGTACAGTTGTTATTAGTGAGAATATACTTATTCTAAGGTATTTTTGGGTTCATTGAGGTTAGCTAATTTTACTTGTTTTGGAAAGTCTCGACAAGCCACATTTTCTGGTTCTATTGGCAGATAATTTTGCTTAGCTCAAATGAAATACCCTTAATTTTTGTATTTTTTTTCTTCTTGTTTTTGAACACTGACTTTTTGCAGTGTACCCAAGCCGCCGTGTCTCTCGTGCACCTCAGGTGCTATTTGTGCACTCACCTAACCAGGAGATGCTGCTATGGGCAGGGGGGAAAAAAAGATAGTCAAATGGAAGTTGGCCAATTAACCAACAGAATAACTGCCTCATGAGGCAAAAATACCACGCGCAGGTGGACCTCCACCAAGGCCAAACAGTAATGGTGAAACATGTTTGTCATTGCACTTCAGAGGAAATAGAGGTTATAAATACACTGCATAGTGTTGCGTTGACCAGCATTCCTCCAATGGGGAATTCAAATTGCTAGTCTCTCCCAGATTCTTTTTATGGCAATATGCTGTTGTTTATATTCAATCACCAGGCAGAAGTTGGTATTTTGTGGTTTATTCTCCAAGCTTAGAGGACAAACCTGAGACCAACCCAGCACCCAAGCGTTCCCTAGCCCGGTCCAGATCGGGCTAGCTCGGTCTCCCCCCCACCTCCTGTCCCCCCAAGCTCAGCACTGCCCTGTGCTCGTTATCTTAGGAATGTTATGGCAGTCTCAACAGCGCTCTGCCTGTCTACTCAAGGACACTCGAATCCAAGCACTTTGTGCCACACGAGACATTAGCTGATGTAAATATGACTATAGGAGTTTTAGAAAGAAGTAACACTTAAATATGGATATGATTCTGATCTGCTTCCATCCATAGCTACACAATTAGGTCCGTCTGCGCTGTTAAATAGGAGGAAGAGACGTGGGGTTTCTGAACGAGTCGAGTCTTTTGAAGCCTCTTTGAAGTGAACGATGAGGAATGATTCGCAGTTGCAAGCTCTTTGTCTGGACTGCAAAAAGTCAGTGTTCAAAAACAAGAAAAAAGAATACAAAAATTAGGGGTATTTTATTTGAACTAAGCAAAATTATCTGCCAATACAACAAGAAAATTTGGCTTGTCAAGACTTTCCAAAACTGCGCCAGGTCCATTACTAACCACATTGTGAAATATGCGGACGACACGACAGTAGTGGGCCTCATCCGTGAAAACAACGACACGGACTACAGGGAGGAGGTGAAACATCTGGTTGACTGGTGCAGAACCAACAACTTGGTCCTGAACGTCGACAAGACCAAGGAGATCACCGTTGACTTCAGAAAGCACCAGTCCAGCCACGCTCCACTCTTCATCAACGGCACAGCGGTGGAGATGGTAAGCAGCACCAAGTTCCTGGGGGTGCAGATAACTGACAATATGACCTGGTCCCTACACACTTGTAAGAAGAGCTCAGCAGCGCATGCACTTTTTGCGTCGGATGAAAAGAGCACATATCCCTTCCCCTGTTCTCAGCACATTCTACAGAGGCACTATAGAGAGCCTGCTGACCAACTGCATCTCTGTCTGGACTGGAGCCTGCAGTGCCTCAGACTGGAAGTCTCTGCAGATGGTGGTGAGGACGGCGGGAAATATCATCAGGACTCCTCATCCTCCTATCCAGGAGATCGCAAAAAGCCGCTGCCTGACCAGGGCTCAGAAATTCTGCAGAAACTCCTCCCACGCCCACCAAGGACTGTTTTCACTGCTGGACTGAAGAAAGAGGTTCCGCAGCCTCCATAGCAGAATATCCAGGTTCTGTGACAGCTTCTTCCCTCAGGCTGTAAGACTCTTGAACGCATTAAAATAATCCCCTCAATTCCCCCCTAAAATGGATTAACTGGCAGGAATATAAAGACAATATAACATACATCCATAAATGTGGATGCATATGCAAAAGTGCAATACATTTATCTGTACAGTAATCTATTTCTTTATATCTCTTGTATCCTGCAGTACCATGAGCTAATGCAACAAAATGTCGTTCTTATCTGTACTGTAAAGTTCAAATTTCAATGACAATAATAGGAAGTCTAAGTCTGTCTAAGTGTGTTTCTATCATCTTTAGAATATCGCCTGTATTATTTAGCTGCCAGACTGAAGTAAATTAAGGGAATTAAAAAATGTTACTATAGATTTGATGGCAATGCGTGTATTTGCACGCATCTGACCTGCAGATAACAAGTGTGATCCACACACATGACAGCTGAATGTACATTCATGACGTCCATAATCGAGTGTTTGATGGCGGTGAATCCACCTGTTGTGAGTTTGATGAAAAATGGCCTGAAGAGGACAGTCGCTGTCACCTGGCAAGCGCGTGGATACTCCATATCAAAGCCCAACGCCAACAAAGCCCCAACCCGCACCTATCAGAGATCCCCAGTGAACCTGGCGCATTCACAACACTGCTCTACATAATCCATGGTTGACTCGATTATCCTCACAGAGAAGACAGAAGGACAGTTAGAATTTTGCAACAGTTGACACCACCTTGCGGTTAATGCAAACAACCCGGTGGCCTTGTCGGAGATTCAATCTGCAGCTCCATAAAATAAGCATCTCTGCCTGTATTCGTACTCTGGTTTACACAAAATGACACAATAGAGTTGGGGAGCACACCATTGCAGACCCCCACACCAGATACAACTAGCGTCTGGGATTAAGAGCTGTGACATATTCATATCTGACCAGACTTAAAGCCTGCTGCCACACGAGAGGGTCTATTGCTATCAGAGCTGCAGGAAGTCAGCCAAGGAGGAAAGAAGCGGGAGGGGGAAGGGGGCGATAGGGATAAAGAGATACAGAGGTACAGCGAGAGTGAGGGAGTCGGCGCAGCAGAGAGGATTTCTTTCAAAGCTCCCCTAACCATCACTCAAAAAGAAAATCCTTTGTAGCCTCCTTCCAAACCAGCCAGCCAGCCTCCCGCACCTGCACCCCCACGGTTCTCCATGTATTTAAATCCCAGTGTGGAACAAATGGGGAACTAGCCCCGGAAAAGTTGGTCCCGGGGATGGCCGGGTCGCAGTCGAGCTGATTATATCAGTTTCAGCTGCGTGCTGGTAATAGGCTCCTCCTCGAGCAGCCGCTAACCCCGGCTCTCCCCTGGCAGCCGCCAAGAGTGGAATTAATCAGGCCTACTGGGAGCGTCCTCCATTCCCTCTCTGCAGGCGAGCCACTCCGCAGTCATTTAGCAGCCAATCCCACTGTCAAGCCACTGTCATTTAGGTCCTTTTCATTACGCCTTGTCCCCCTTTCTGCACACACGGCCTCACTTTTCCCCTCTCATGCAGGGTCTGAGGAAGCATGGAAATGGGTGACAGATTAGCCTAATGCCGGGTGCTTTATTTATTAGATGGCCTATTATGATCGCTACCACGCCGTATTAAAAAACGCGCACAAGTACTGTCCTGCACATTTACCCAAAATGGATAAAACGCGGCATAAGAAGCTCAGCTCAGCTCGTTGCTGCTGCCGTGCAAACCAAAGCATGCTTTTGTCCTAATACCGTGCTATAACCACCAATTAGCATGGCTCCACATATCAGGCCACGCTTGCATGGGTGACCTATTTTGGAGCAAAATACCTGGATGGTTAGATTTTCATGTGATGATACACAAAGCGGCAGCACAGTGGCACAGGGTTTAGTGCTCGTGTTTCACAGCCAGAAGGCCCTCGGTTCAATTATCGGGTTCTTTCTGAGTGGAGTTTAGATGTGACTATGAGGGTTCTCTCCTACCAAAAAACATGCACCGGGAAATAGGCAGATGGGCAAAACTCAATCAGTCCTAATGTGTGAATGCAAGTGTGTCTATCTGTGTTGGCCCTGCGATGAGGTGGCGGATTCAGAATCAGAATCAGAAATACTTTAAAGGCCTAATGAAATGAAATGTTTTTAGCAGCTCGGGATGGTTTCCTGCTGGCCCCGCTGTGGACTGGACTCTCGCTGATGTGTTGGATCCACTGTGGACTGGACTTTCACAATGTTATGTCAGACCCACTCGACATCCATTGCTTTCGGTCTCCCCTAGGGGGGGGGGGTTACCCACATATGCGGTCCTCTCCAAGGTTTCTCATAGTCATTCACCGACGTCCCACTGGGGTGAGTTTTTCCTTGCCCGTATGTGGGCTCTGTACCGAGGATGTCGTTGTGGATTGTGTAGCCCTTTGAGACACTTCTGATTTAGGGCTATATAAATAAACATTGATTGATTGATTGATGATATTTAAACGGGGATAGCAGATCCATTCTATGTGTCATACTTGATCATTTCACAATATTGCCATACTTTTGCTGAAAGGATTTAGTAGAGAACAACGACGATAAAGTTCGCAACTTTTGGTCGCTGATAAAAAAAAGCCTTGCCCCTACTGGAAGTAGCGTGACGTCACAAGCTGGAGTGCTGCTCACATTTTCCTATTGTTTACACCAGCAGCGAGAAAGATTCGGACCGAGGAAGTGACGATTACCCCATTAATTTGAGCGAGGATGAAATATTTGTGGATGGGGAAAGTTAGAGTGAAGGACTAGAGTGCAGTGCAGGGCGTATCTTTTTTTGCTCTGACCGTAACTTAGGTACAAGGGTTCATTGGATGCCACACTTTCTCCTTTTTCTATTGTGGATCATGGATTTGTATTTTAAACCACCTCGGATACTATATCCTCTTGAAAATGAGAGTCGAGAACGGGATATGGACATTCACAGTGACTTTTATCTCCACGACAATACATCGGCAAAACACTTTAGCTACGGAGCTAACGTGATAGCATCGGGCTCAAATGCAGATATAAACAAAATAAATAAACCCCTGACTGGAAGGATAGACAGAAAATCAACAATACTATTAAACCATGGACCTGTAAATACACGGTTAATGCTTTCCAGCTTGGCGAAGGTTAACAATGCTGTTGCTAACGACGCCTTTGAAGCTAACTTAGCAACCGGACCTCACAGAGCTATGATAAAAACATTAGCGCTCCACCTACGCCAGCCAGCCCTCATCTGCTCATCAACACCTGTGCTCACCTGCGTTCCAGCGATCGACGGAAGGACGAAGGACTTCACCCGATCATCCGTGCGGTCGGCGGCTAGCGTCGGCTAGCGTGTCTGCTATCCAAGTAAGTCCTCCTGGTTGTGTTTCTACAGCCAGCCGCTAATACACCGATCCCACCTACAACTTTCTTCTTTGTAGTCTTCATTGTTCATTAAACAAATTGCAAAAGATTCACCAACACAAATGTCCAGAATACTGTGGAATTTTGAGATGAAAACAGAGCTTTTTTGTATTGGATTCAAAGGTGTACCAATACTTCCGTTTAACTAGTGACGTCACTCGCATACGTCATCATACAAAGATGTTTTCAACCGGAAGTTTAGCGGGAAATTTTAAATTGCACTTTATTAGTTAACCCGGCCTTATTGGCATGTGTTGCAATGTTAAGATTTCATCATTGATATATAAACTATCAGACTGCGTGGTCGCTAGTAGTGGCTTTCAGTAGGCCTTTAATATTCCCTGAGGGGAAATTAAGATTTTCAACACAATTCCATTCAAGAGCAGAGAAACATAACAAGGAGACAGAACAGGATCGCTTCCGGCGCCCCTTACAAAAAAAAGTGAGAAACAGGTAAACACTGTCTAAGCCTGGGCCCTTGGAGAGGGGGTCCAGACTGAGGCCAAGGGGAAAAAAAACTCAAAGCCATAGCACACATAAACATTAGTGTAAGAGGAAAACATCAAACAACACAAAATGACATTAACGACATTAAAAGAGCAGAGCTGATGGCAACCAGCCACTTCTAAACACAGCCACAAAAGTAAAACAACAACAACAACAAAAAAATATACACTGTGGTGGCCTCTACCAACGTTCCCTCTAAGGTGCGCGCCTGCGCAATTCCGCACTGCTCAAGCGTCCTCTGCGCACAGCAAATATATGCCGCGCACCAAATCAAACCCATCTGAATTCTAAACAAAATAAACACATTTATTCTGTGTTATTTTGCAATGCAACTCTGAGTGACAGTGACAACAAGCGGCCCTAACGATGTTCGTCAACACCGTTCAATTATTGTAACGTCTATCGAGATGCTTCGAGGACAGGAATTATGTCGATTACTTTATTGAGCAAAACTGTTTATATTCGGCCATAACCACACCAAAAACATGAGTAAAAAACTTCAATCTCGAAAAAGTAGTCATTTTCTGCTGTACAAACCAGGCCAAAACCAACTTGTCATCTGTCACCAACACGCATACCACTAAGCCACTGGTGCGTTTATGGCCACACAAAACGTCGGACAACTCAAACACCACACAAAGTTACACTATGACTCCTCAGTCATACGTGTGCTTATTCTACTGTAATTTATTATTAATGTTAATTTATTGATATTAATCATGGAATGCTGTTACTAGAGAAAGTTACAGGAATGCACACTTCATCCTATGCTTACATTTCATTGTGCAACATGAGGATGTTTAAGGGGAACTAAATGTGATCTCTGAAAGGGGTACAAATGATTTCCAAAGCAGGACCCCCACCCAGACATATTGTACAATACTAATCCATAGCTTATTAAAAACAAGATGTCTTTTATTTTCATTACAAGTGGGCCAAATCACTAATATTACAAAATAATCTCATGAAAATGACTCCTCTCATTTGAGTGTTATTATAAAAGATTGGTTTGAGACAGGTGTGCTGCTGGTATTGCCACGTGTGATGTTGCTCACATGTGCTCCACTGAATGCTCAGGGAGTTTTTTGTGTTTGCTCACACACATGAACAATTAGAGGGAACATTGGCCTCTACGGTGTTCCATGACATCGTCCGCTGGGGTGGGGGAAGCTTGGCCGGAGACAGGACTCCGACTCCACCCTTGGCCGCCCACCAACTCTCGGACAGTGTCCAGTCCGCATGGATGATCGAGGATACGCCCAAGGAGACGGAGATGTCCGATACCTGCTCATTCAGCCAAGACACTGTGAAGCCCGTCCGTCCCGGCAGCTGGTCTCCATGGCCAAAAGGCTCCCGGGAGGCTGATCCAGAAGTTCACAAAAAAGCACCGCAGAAGTTACGAAAGTGCCAACCCTTGTCACACAGTCCCAAAGGGTCCCGAACCAAATGGCAAAAAAACCCGCATAAAAACAAAAGGGAAACATCAGGAACACAAAAGGATGACTCAAAACTATCCATAACCTCTCTCCGTCATATCTCTCTGCCCTGCTCCATGTCGCCACGCCCTCACGTTCCCTAAGATCTTCTTCATCCATCCATCTCACAGTCCCCTTATTTAAAGTGTCCACCATGGGTGCCCGAGATTTCAGCCGCTCTGCCCCTCATCTTTGGAACCCATTACCACCAGACCTTCGTAACTTAGACTCAATATCCCTCTTCAAATCAAAACTCAAAACATACCTATTCCTGACTGCTTATTCATTGTAAATCTTATCGATCTTTGTTGTTGTTTTTATCCAATTGATTTTATTGTTTTGATTTTGTACGGTGTCCTTGAGTGCCCAGAAAGGCGCCTTATAAGTAAAATGTATTATTTGTATTATTATTAAGAGCACAGAGCACAGCAGCCTCTACACCGCCACCATCTTGGGAAAATTGTTTTTGAAAAAGAATAAAGATGTTGAAAGAAAAAATAATGGTCACCCGGGCACAGCTGGGATAGGCCCCAGCAACCCGCAAACCCGAAAGGGACAAGCGGTAGAAAATGGATGGATGGGCAAGGCTTTTTTTTTCCGCAAATGACATTCCGATACCACTCTTCCCTTTTTTCCCCCAACAAAAAAAATATTCATGAGTAAACAAAAGGAGTGATTTGAAAAATGGCCAGAGGAGAAAAGAGAGTAATAAAAAGCATGAATAGTGCATTATGGAGGAGCTGAGGAACCCTGCTCTCTCTCTTGGGTTCAATGGAAATTGCGTTTGGACTTTATTAAGCTCTTGGTCGCAGTCAAGCGCTCCCAAAAAGGAAGACATGTTTGGATATAAGCAAGCCTTTCTATCCTCATGTCTGTGAAATATTGGATGTTTCATTTAGAAATGTTATGGCACTGCCCAGCTATGCCAAAAAAAAGACACGTTGGATAAAAAACAGACCGTAGTCGGCACCAAGCGAACCGGACCCTCCTATGGGACAAAACCAATTAAGATAAGTGGCCGTTAGCAGCTTGTTTGACATACTGTCACGTTAATGAGGACAAGCATAATTGGAATTTCACAGTGGACGTTGTCAACGCTTGTGTTTTTGTGCACAGAAAGCAGAAGCTGAGTGGACCATGTTTAACACTTAAAGCTTAAAAGACAGACATCAAGACTGATCAGGTGAGTCTCTGGCGTGATGCTACGGGTCGCTTTGGTGGAGACACGGCTTAACATGTCGGCAATGAGAAGCTCAAAGAAATCTTAACCTGGAGCTGACAGATCTCGCGTGACATTGTGCAGGTTCAGCCGCCGCGCATGCACAAGTTCCTGTTTGTTTGGGCTTGCGAGCTCTGGTTAGAAGTGAGGTAGCCATGGGGTTCTGTTTGAGATCAAACTAGTCCCGAGATGTGTTTATTGTAGCTGCGGCTGCCTTTAAGTGACTGGCAGAAAGCGTGCACAGTTTGTCAAAACGAACACAGGCCAGAGGCATAAAGCTGACAAGCTCTTCATGCAAGGGAGACCACACTTGGTGCACAAACACGTTATCAATGTCTTCACTTAAGGCCCCGTTTACACTAAGCCGGATAAGGTTATCCAGGGTAAATCACACTTAACCTTATCCGTGTCCACACACAACAATGCCACCGTTTAAGACCCCAACGGGACCTGGTACGCATGCGCGGAAAATGCACACGTCATAGTCACCTCCAGAGTTGCTTTCTTTGCAAGTTCTTAAATGCAACTTATCTGAACAATTTACAGTGTTGTGGTATTTCAATTAACTGGAATCCAGTGTGCTGTGGGGCCCTATTGTAGTGAATCACACCTGAGCCATCATAAATTAATCAAATGTTTATTAGACACGTGATAAAGAACATTTTACATCAATCAATCTAGGGATCTAGATATCTGGATGGGACACTTCTCAGTCTTTTGCCTTCACCTTCATTGTCCATTTGATTTTGGTGACTTTATACACTCTGGACCTAGACCAGTGGTTCTTAACCTTGTTGGAGGTACCGAACCCCACCAGTTTCATATGCGCATTTACCGAACTCTTCTTTAGTGAAAATTATTTTTTTTAAAAAGTCAAATTCAAGACAAAGTTATATGTTTTTTTTACTGCTGCACAAAATGAACCGTGCATGAACATCACCTTATTCAAAAAACAAAAACCAACACATTGGATGAACTCACAACTAATTACACACCTTCAAATCAGACGGAACATTAGAGGGAACATTGTTTGGAGGTATCCATAATACGCAGACAGGGAAAAGTTTTTATTTACACGATGAGTCTGGTGTGTCTTGACCTCCGCGGCGGAGGCTCCGCCAAACCCCTGAGGCAGACTCACCGAACCCCTAGGGTTCGATCGAACCCAGGTTAAGAACCATTGACCTAGACGTTGAGTCCGCGACATACATGGCGGACAATAACTGATACAGTCTGCTTTGCCAGTCCAAAAGCATTCGCCGTTTTTCGTAGTCTTCACTCGACGGCCACGCTATCTTTTTTACCACATGCACGGGAGCTCGCATTCTCTTTAACTCTCCTTCGACAAATGGACAAAGTTTTTCACTAAGTAGCATCAAAGCTGACCCGGCAGGACATTGGAAAGTTCTCTTGCCATCTGAGAAGGGTTGTATCCAAAATAGCTGCACTCGCTTTCTCTTAAGGTATTCATGTGTGATTTCCACAAGCGTCTGTACATGTAGAAGAAGGAGAAACACGGGCATGTCTGGATGACTCGACTCCATATTCTAAGTGGTTAGCTCCGAGCTACGAAACCGCTTTATTATAAAGCTGGCTGTGGCGCGTTCTTTCTGACGTCACTTCCTGTGTGGGGCGTGGTCTTTCTGGCGTCACTTCCTCTCCGAACTCACTTTGTAAATGATCAATGAGTCCATACAAAGCTAAGTGCCGGAGATTCAACAATTACACGACTGACTTACCCGTGTAAAAATTTGTCCGGGGAGGGGGACCTTAAACGATGATTTAGTGTGGCTGAAACGGGAATTAGGCTAAATAATTATTTGTTTAAGGGGTTAAACGACTTAGTGTAGACATGGCCTTAGAGCAGTGGTTCTTAACCTGGGTTCGATCGAACCCTAAGGGTTCGGTGAGTAGGCCCCAGGGGTTCGGCGGAGCCTCCGCCATGGAGGTAAAGAGACATCCGACTTATCGTGTAAATAAAAACTTCTCCCTATCAGCGTATTATGGATACCCCCAAACAATGTTCCCTCTAATCTTCCATCTGATTTTAAGGTTTTTTGATTGATTCATTGAAACCTTTACTAGCAGATTGCAAAGGAAGAGAATACACAGTACAGTTTACACAGTACAGTATATATTCCGTACAATTGACCACTAAATGGTAACACCCGAATACGTTTTTCAACTTGTTTAAGTCGGGGTCCATGTTAATCAATTCATGGTCATGTGTGTTAGGTGTGTAATTTGTTGTGAGTTCATGCACTGTGTTGGTTTTGTTCTTTGAACAAGGTGATGTTCATGCACGGTTCATTTTGTGCACCAGTAAAAAAACATACAACTTTTTCTTGAATTTGAAAAAATATATACACTACCGTTCAAAAGTTTGGGGTCACATTGAAATGTCCTTATTTTTGAAGGAAAAGCACTGTACTTTTCAATGAAGATAACTTTAAACTAGTCTTAACTTTAAAGAAATACACTCTATACATTGCTAATGTGGTAAATGACTATTCTAGCTGCAAATGTCCGGTTTTTGGTGCAATATCTACATAGGTGTATAGAAGCCCATTTCCAGCAACTATCACTCCAGTTTTCTAATGGTACAATGTGTTTGCTCATTGGCTCAGAAGGCTAATTGATGATTAGAAAACCCTTGTGCAATCATGTTCACACATCTGAAAACAGTTTAGCTCGTTACAGAAGCTCCAAAACTGACCTTCCTTTGAGCAGATTGAGTTTCTGGAGCATCACATTTGTGGGGTCAATTAAACGCTCAAAATGGCCAGAAAAAGAGAACTTTCATCTGAAACTCGACAGTCTATTCTTGTTCTTAGAAATGAAGGCTATTTCACAAAATTGTTTGGGTGACCCCAAACTTTTGAACGGTAGTGTTTATATCCATCCATCCATCCATTTTATACCACTTATTCCCTTCGGGGTCGCGGGGGGTGCTGGAGCCTATCTCAGCTACAATCGGGCGGAAGGCGGGGTACACCCTGGACAAGTCGCCACCTCATCACAGGGCCTAGTGTATATATATATATATATATTTTTTTTTACTAAAGAAGGGTTCGGTGAATGCGCATATGAAACCGGTGGGGTTCGGTACCTCCAACAAGGTTAAGAACCACTGCCTTAGAGTCAGCTATGAATTCCCAGACGTTTCCAAATCTGTCCAAATTGCATTCAGCGCGAATCAATTATTCCACAGTAACTCGTGTCCAAGTTTGAATGTGGATGAATGCGGCAGTGCCAACACGGCTTGCGTCAACACACGCGGCAAATATCTGAAAATTCAACTCACTTATCAGCGGAATTACCGCGCTGAATTGTGTTCCTCTGCAAGCGCTGCGATAACCAGAACATTCTTTAACCCAAGCACCTCCAATTAGAAGAGGGAATGTGAGATGGTTTGGGGAGGAGAGAGACTAGGAGAGAGAGGGCGACGGCGAGGCTGAGCATTATTACTTTGACCCCCCCCCTCCTCCCGTCATTTTAGTCAGTGTAGTGAAGAAGCAGAGATGTGGCGGCGGGATATCACGGAGGAAAAACAGGCTCAGCCTCAGATGGCCAGCGGCTGCCTGCGTCTCTGTATCAATGCAAAACAGACTACTTCCCTGGGCAAGGAGGACATTTCACTTTTTATAAGCTGCCCTTCTCTTTTCCCGAGCTCACATTAATTTTGAGAGCTGAGCAGACTGCGAAGTGAGACACAGATGGGCCGGAGAATAACGGAAAGGAAAGACCAGATGAAAAGCATCTTTAGGATGTCCGAAACATCTGGTTTCTTATTCGCAGTAACAAAAGGAAATTACACATGGGCTTTTGTTTTGATTCATTTTTGTTACGTGATTGGCCGTGGGGCGCGAGCAGGACATCGATCTCCTCTGTTGTTAAATACAGGAGCAATGTGGTTTGCATCAAGTCCTCGTGCATGAACACTCTTTTACCTGAAACTGACCAAATTACATGAAAATGAAGTTTGGATTTGCTGTGTAATGGTTCCCACAGTTGGTGGTGCGTGCTAAAATAAATCACATTTTGGGCTTTCAATCGGGTTTTTAGTTATTGTATATACAGTCGTGGTCAAAGAACATAATGTCATGGCTGTCTAGAGCAGGGGTCACCAACCTTTTTGAAACCAAGAGCTACTTCTTGGGTACTGATTAATGCGAAGGGCTACCAGTTTGATACACTTGAATAAATTGCCAGAAATAGCCAATTTGCTCAATTTACCTTTAACTCTATGTTATTATTAATAATTAATGATATAGGACTCCTCAAAGATGGACGCTTTTGACCTTCCTTTTTTTTCAAAAAGCACCTGGGTCGAACTTTGAGATCGGCCTCGGTCCACAAAGACATTTCAACATCTCACCCAAGTTAATTGGGCATACATGCACGCACACGCCCCTCCCCAAATCAACGCCTTCACCACTGTTTAATTCCTTCGGGGTTGTGGGGGCTGAGTAGCGCTTTATAGCGGCAGCCTGCTCCCAGGGTCCCAACTCCCCCCTCCTCTGTTGCGAGTTGTTGTGATTACATGTACCATGTTTATGTGTGCCATGCTATGTGAGGTTTTTTCCTCGGACTCAGTCTGGACCACTCCTGGGGGTCCAGCCTCAGACTGATATTTTTTTACTCTTCCCCCTTTCCCAATGTCACCTTTTTCCCACCTTTTTAAAAAGCGCTGTAAGTGGCTGATCCGTTGGCGGTCCCGTCTTGTCTCCCTGTAACGTATGTCTGCTCTTAGCGGGATTGTGCCGAAAATGTAATTTCAGTTCTTATGTGTCTTGTACATGTTAAGAATGGACACAATAAAGCTGCTGTCTGTCTGCTGTCTGTTTGTCATTTATCTTTAAGGAAACACTGATCATCTTAATGATTCCTCACAATAAATATTAAAAAAAAAACAGATAAATATCAATATGCAACACTTTATTTTTATATTTTTTCTAAGTGCACATTTTTCAAATTGAACATTTTCAAATGATCACTTCTAAGACAGTCTTGTGAAATCACAATATCCCATTTTAACTAGCTAGCCACTAACATTTTTTAACAAATCATGAATTACTTTGCACCATGTTTGTACAAATAATAACTCATGTAAAATACAAAAGTCAACTCTCTAATTCTTAAATAAATCATGTCACACTTTGAACTGGACACAAAATCTGTTATCTGTTTCTTTGTCAGTTAGTGAAGACCAAGTCTTTAAAATATTTTCTTGGATTTTCAAATTCTATTTGAGTTTTGTCTCTCTTAGAATTAAAAATGTCGAGCAAAGCGAGACCAGCTTGCTAGTAAATAAATACAATTTGAAAAATAGAGGCAGCTCACTGGTAAGTGCTGCTATTTGAGATATTTTTAGAACAGGCCAGCGGGCTACTCATCTGGTCCTTACGGGCTACCTGGTGCCTGCGCGCACCGCGTTGGTGACCCCTGGTCTAGAGTTTCCAATAATTTCTACAACTCTTCATTTTTTGTGATAGGACATCACATGGACAAGGATGAAACCTTCTGGAGGAAAGTTCTGTGGTCAGATGAAACAAAAATTGAGTTGTTCGGCCACAATACCCAGCAATATGTTTGGAGGACAAAAGGTGAGGCCTTTAATCCCAGGAACACAACTCCTACCGTCAAGCATGGTGGTGGTAGTATTATGTTCTGGGCCTGTTTTTCTGCCAATGGAACTGGTGCTTTACAGAGAGTAAATGGGACAATGAAAAAGGAGGATTACCTCCAAATTCTTCAGGACAACCTAAAATCATCAGCCCGGAGGTTGGGTCTTGGGCGCAGTTGGGTGTTCCAACAGGACAATGACCCCAAACACACGTCAAAAGTGGTAAAGGAATGGTTAAATCAGGCTAGAATTAAGGTTTTAGAATAACCTTCCCAAAGTCCTGACTTAAGCGTGTGGACAATGCTGAAGAAACAAGTCCATGTCAGAAAACCAACAAATTTAGCTGAACTGCACCAATTTTGTCAAGAGGAGTGGTCAAAAATTCAACCAAAAGCTTGTCAGAAGCTTGTGGACATGACATTATGTTCTTTACAAGCGTATGTAAACTTTTGACCACGACTGTATATACGCTTTCACTCTCTCTCTCTCTCTCTCTCTCTCACACACACACACACACACACACACACACATACACACACACACCCACACACACACACACACACACACACACACACACACACACACACACACACACACACACACACACACACACACACACACACACACACACACACATTTAAAAAAATGTAAATAAATGAATGAAACATTAATACATTATTAAAACATTACATTCAGAGAATAACACTTGTCATAATAGCAATAGATAAAATGGGAAATAACACAAAAAATGTAAATATAGGTTACATAGGCTGGTGTCCTTTTATCTTGCTTTGACAGTGACGTCACTATTTTGCCTTTTCCCACACCTAAAAATTTTTAGCAAAAAAGCATGTAAACAATGAAGAAAAAACATACACATATAATAAGCAATAATACAAATAATATACACTATATTGCCAAGAAAAGTGAAGAGTTTGGGAACACCAGCAAGTCAGCCACAAAGTGGTAGGCCACGTAAACTGACTGAGAAGTGCATAGTGCAAATATTTTCTGCACAGTCAGTTGCTACAGAGCTCCTAACTTCATGTGACCTTCTAATTAGCCCACATACAGTACGCAGAGAGGCCAAGGAATGGCTAAATCAGGCTAGAATGAAGGTTTTAGAATGGCCTTCTTAAAGTCGTGACCTAAACGTGTGGACAATGCTGAAGAAACAAGTCCATGTCAGAAAACCAACAAATTTAGCTGAACTGCACAAATTTTGTCAAGTGGAGTGGTCAAAAATTTAACCAGAAGCTTGTGGATGGCTACCAAAAGTGCCTTATTGCAGGTAAACTTGCCAAGGGACATGTAAGCAAATATTAACATTGCTGTATGTATACTTTTGACCCTCACATTTTCAGTAGACCCATAATAAATTCATAAAAGAACCAAACTTCATGAATGTTTTTTGTGAGCAACATGTATGTGCTCCCATCACTCTATCACAAAAAAATACAAGTTGTAGAAATGATTGGAAACTCCAGACATCCATGACATGATGTCCTTCACAAGTGTATGTCAACTTTTGACCACGACTGTATACACGTCTAAGTGGCTACCTATCCAGAAATGTATTCCTCATTTCCAAGCTTTTCAGGCCAAGTTTGAGGACAATTTGAAGGCCAGTTGAGAACACAGACTTTCTTAACACAGTCAACCACAAACTTCTGGACAAGTAGTCACAACAACACGGTCGAAGCATAATGGTGATGGTCGAGTTTTGACCCTCACACATTTCTACTGTGGAGGAGGTAGACTAGCAACAAAGCTGCCAAAAAGATAAATCCCAGTGAAATATTACCCAACGCTTCTGCTGATGCAACGTCGAGGCGTTGGATAACCTTTTGAACTGGCCTCCAACCACCAACACAAGTAGGTGGATGTTTGTCCAAACACTTAGGTCAAGTTCAAGGCCTCGCCACACCCTACGGCAAATTCAATTTACATTGTTGGTGGAAATGACTATGTCTACTGCAGGGGTGTCCAAACTTTTTCCACTGAGGGCCGCACATGGAAAAATTAAAGCATGTGGGGGCCATTTTGATATTTTTCATTTTCAAACCATAACAAAATATATGCATTTTTTAAATGTATTTTACCTTTAGGGATCCCGGGGACCATAAAGGGTCTCAGTCATTAAAATGTTAAAAATAAGTCAAATTATAATTTTTTAAAATTATTTAACGCTTACAGTAAATCTCTATATCAACTTCAAGTTGATATAGAGATATAAAAAAAAACAAAAAAAAAAAACAAACTTCAAGTTGATATAAAGTAATACAAATTAAAAAAAATGTTTTATGGCTTTTCTGTCAAAAACAACTTAGTTTTTTTTATTGTAAAACTGAAATATGCAGTATTTAGTAATTAGAACCCTAAAAGATCAATAATGCAGGACACCATTGATTTTAATTATTTCATATTTTTGAGTAATCACAGTGAAAATATAAATAAAAAAATCACTAAATATATTTGGGATCCAAAAGGTGCCCCACTCATGAAGTGATACATTTTTATTTAGGTTTTTCTTTTACTTTTAACACTTAAGTTACGAGATCAACTTCAGGTATATTATTTTCTTTGTTTTATGCGCTTTTGTCAAAGAAAACGTTGATGTTTTTATATGCTTCTACCTTAGTAGAAGCATTTAAGTCCCATCTTAAAACTCATATGTATACTCTAGCCTTTAAATAGACCCCCCTTTTTTAGACCAGTTGATCTGCCGTTTTCTTTTCTCCTTTGCCCCCTCGCCGGGTTATTCTGGTCCCGGTGACCATGGATGAGGTGCTGGCTGTCCAGAGTTGGGACCCGGGGTGGACCGCTCGCCTGTGCATCGGTTGGGGACGTCTCTGCGCTACTAACCTGTCTCTGCTCGGGATGGTCTCCTGCTGGCCCCACCATGGACTGGACTCTCACTGTTATGTGGATCCACTATGGACTGTACTTAGAGGGGGGGGTTACCCACATACGCGGTCCTCTCCAAGGTTTCTCATAGTCATTCACATCGACGTCCCTTGTGTGGGCTCTGTGCCGAGGATGTCGTTGTGGCTTGTGCAGCCCTTTGAGACTTTTGTGATTTAGGGCTATATAAATAAACATTGATTGATTGATTGATTGATTGATTGATTGATTGATTGATTGATTATATGGCTACTACACAATATATGCAATATTTACCACATAAAACATTTTAAAGTGAAATATTTGAAGTAATTGGAGCCCTGAAAATAATTCATTATAATATGGATTTTTTGTCATTATTTTTTTTTTGAGCAATGGCAAAAAAAGAAAAATGAAGAAAGACAAAAGGAAAGAAAAACAGCCTGCATGGCAGCTTTTGTGTCAACATTGCAACTTTTTCTCGTTAGATTTCACCTCATTCCACTTTTTTTAATGTTATTTTTTATTTTTACAATAGTATTTCCAGAATGTGTAGCGGGCCGGTAAACAATTAGCTGCGGGCCGCAAATGGCCCCCGGGCCGCACTTTGGACACCCCTGGTCTACTCCAATGGACATGAATGAGTTTCTATCGTTTTGGCTTTATTGTCTACTTTGTTTTATAAGAACTGGAAGAGATTCAAAGACTATGTTTTTTCTGCAGGCCAAAGTGGGCCAAATCTGATTCTTTCAAACCAATTTTTCTTCAGCTGGCTGTTTATAAGCAAAATATGATCTTTATCAGAATTCAATATAAATGCGCATATGAACCAATGTGGCCCCGACGGCACTTGAAAACAGAGCGAGTTGACCGGATTCTGTAAATGAACAAGGAAGTCGCTAGTACGCGAGAAAACATGGGCGCCACAGATCAGCTTGTTGGTGGCTTTGTGTATGCAGATGATGTGTCAGGTTCCAACACTGATGACAAATCTATTAATCAGACAAGAAGCAAGGAATCATGCAGAGACAGAGTTCAATTTGGCTCATATGAGGAGACATGTGCTTTTGGGCTGTATTCTAGTTACAGATCCAAACTACGTTCTAAAAGTCAAGCCCGCGTGCCACCTCTATTTATTTGGAAGGTCCCTGTTACATCACTGAAGCTGTCGCTGAGGGAAGGGGGTAATCTCGACAACTCCAGTTAGACACAATATATGATTATAGAATAAATGGAAATTAGTTGACGGAGGTTATATCGCCTTGTCTCTGCTCTGTCTGCGTAACGGCGGTGTTCGGCCTTGGCAGTCAGCAGGCCGAGTCTGGACACAACACTGATAAAGACGACTGGCAATCTTTTGGACTGCTAGCTTGCACAGATACAAAAATACCACTTCAGCACAATTGACAATAATTTATAGCAACGACCCTTAAGTATGATGATAATATAAACTATAAAGCCTCAGCCTTCCCGGTAAGGTATATTCGGGTGTACTGGAGAAGAGGCTACGCCGGATAGTCGAACCTCGGATTCAGGAGGAACAGTGTGGTATTTTGTCCTGGTCGTGGAACTGTGGACCAGCTCTATACTCTCGGCAGGGTCCTTGAGGGTGCATGGGAGTTTGCCCAACCAGTCTACATGTGCTTTGTGGACTTGGAAAAGGCATTCGACCGTGTCCCTCGGGAAGTGCTGTGGGGAGTGCTCAGAGAGTATGGGGTATTGGACTGTCTGGTTGTGGCTGTCCGATCCCTGTATAATCAGTGTCAGAGCTTGGTCCGCATTGCCGGCAGTAAGTCGGACACGTTTCCAGTGAGGGTTGGACTCCGCCAAGGCTGCCCTTTGTCACCGATTCTGTTCATAACTTTTATGGACAGAATTTCTAGGCGCAGTCAAGGCGTTGAGGGGATCCGGTTTGTTGGCTGCAGGATTAGGTCTCTGCTTTTTGCAGATGATGTGGTCCTGATGGCTTCATCTGGCCAGGATCTTCAGCTCTCACTGGATCGGTTCACAGCCGAGTGTAAAGCGACTGGGATGTAAATCAGCACCTCCAAGTGAGAGTCCATGGTTCTCCCCCGGAAAAGGGTGGAATGCCATCTCCGGGTTGGGGAGGAGACCCTGTCCCAAGTGGAGGAGTTCAAGTACCTAGGAGTCTTGTTCACAAGTGAGGGAAGAGTGGATGGTGAGATCGACAGGCGGATCGGTGCGGCGTCTTCAGTAATGCGGACGCTGTATCGATCCGTTGTGGTGAAGAAGGAGCTGAGCCGGAAGGCAAAGCTCTCAATTTACCGGTCGATCTACGTTCCCATCCTCACCTATGGTCATGAGCTTTGGGTTATGACCGAAAGGACAAGATCACGGGTACAAGCGGCCAAAATGAGTTTCCTCCGCCGGGTGGCGGGGCTCTCCCTTAGAGATAGGGTGAGAATCTCTGCCAGTTGAGAGCTCAAAGTAAAGCCGCTGCTCCTCCACATAGAGAGGAGCCAGATGAGGTGGTTCAGGCATCTGGTCAGGATGCCACCCGAACGCCTCCCTAGGGAGGTGTTTAGGGCATGTCCAACCGGTAGGAGGCCACGGGGAAGACCCAGGACACGTTGGGAAGACTATGTCTCCCGGCTGGCCTGGGAACGTCTCGGGAGCTGGACGAAGTGGCTGGGGAGAGGAAAGTCTGGGCTTCTCTGCTTAGGCTGCTGCCCCCGCACCCCACCAGAAGATGGATGGATGGATGGATAATATAAACATAATTATTCTAACAGATGGAAAAAAAATTGTAAGATGGGAAAGAAGAGGATTGCAAATTGCTTTCCTGCGCACACAAATGAGGTATCTAGCTAACTGGTTGCATTGCTGCTTAGACTGCAGTCACATTTGAAAACATCAGATTCCAAACATTTGTGGTTCAAAATATTATGCCCAAATTTTATGCGAAAATATTGTATTAGAAGCACTTTGGAGACTTGCAAAACATATCCGATCTGTGTCATTTGAAGGCAGTCCAATGTACTGGGGCCATAGATGAAAGGGATACAGGCGTACATACAGTATAAGGAAATCCAGTTATAGTATGGCGAAGGTATTTTAGACACCAAGAGTAAAAAAAAAAATGTTGGACAGACAAGAATAGTATGGCAAGCTAATGGCATCATCAGATACCTGAGTCAACAGCTGGGAGGAGGTGAACCATACCGCATCCCTCAGACATTTGCACCTCAATTCCCACTCCCTGACAACAAGATTTATTCTTCAGCAGAAAACAAATCAGCACTGTAGCATCTGGAGTTGTGTGATGCCAAGGCAAGGTCGTGATGGCAATGGCTAATTTAAAGACAGTACACATGTCGGCAGGGGGTAGGGGGAGAGTGATGGACAGCTGTGTTACTCAGGATGACCATGTGTAAAGAAACAGTGGTGCAGAAATAAAGGTCTAAACCCAGGGCCGGCCCGTGGCATAGGCCGTATAGGCAAATGCTAAGGGCGCCATCCATCAGGGGGTGCCACACCAGTGCCACAAATGTTGGAGAGAAAAAAAAAGAAAAAAGTTGGTACTAATTTTTCTAAATACAAAAAATAATCTGACGTTAATTAAAATGCAAAGTAAAGCCTATTTAATAGAAATATTATTTGTTACAACATTACACCCCCCCCCCCCCCCCCCCCCGCACGGTGCGCCCCCTCCCTTCCCGTATCATGACTCTTTTTGGACGTCACCACATCAAAAAATCAACACAAGATGTCAAAACGGCCAAAACTGTCAGGTGTCCAGGGAAGAGACAATAGAAAAGAAGAGGAGGAGAAACGAGAAAAAGACAGAGGTAGCAGGTAGGTAACGTTAGCCTACATGAAATTATTTGTCTGTTACAGAATGTCATAGTAACCTGGCTTTTTAGCATTAAGCTAATGTTACATGATTCGGCAATTGCTAATCAATAAATAGCTAGTTCTGTTTTAACGTCGGGTTAATATTGTGGAGGGGGCTAAGTTGTTATGGAAAATAATAATGTAACGTTAGGTAATTACAGTACTCCCTGGTGTACAGTAATTTGAAAGTCATTCTAGTTAATGCAATATTAAAAAGCCCAAATAGAGAACTCAGAAGGATCCCCTTTTTTTGTAATATAGTTGTTAAAGTCATACTGGTTTGATATCTTGTTTTGTGCAGTGCCTTATTTATATTGTATTTTTAATTTATTTTATGCAACTTGTTGACACGTTTTGTTTTGTGTTTATGTATGTAAAAAATATTGTATTTCATATATTCATTTTTTATTTTTTTTATTCATTTATTTATTCTTTTTTTTTTTTAGCTTGTTAACTATTCTGATTGTTAATTTGCTTTCTTTAAGTAAAAAAAAAGGTCAAAGACAAAGCTATTCGGTTTCTTGTGAGTATATACACTTCACTGCCGATGTGGGGGGGGGGGGGGGCGCCACCTAAAATTTTGCCTAGGGCGCCAGATTGGTTAGAGCCGGGCCTGTCTGAACCAGCATGAGGCCTAGACCAAGCAATAGATTCATTAGACATCGGAAGAGTCTCAAAATGAGAACGAGCCAGCGAGAACAAAATGTGACAACAGATAAGATGGAGGAAGACTGGAAGTTGAAGGGTGACGGAGAGAAGGAGAGCATCAGTCGAGACAGGGTGACACCCCAATCCCGGAGAAAATCTCATGCAGCGCAATTGCCAAAGCAGTTTACATAAGTCAACAAGTCAATCTTTGGATCGCTTCCCACTGTTCATTTGTTTAACGAACGACAACTCATGCGAAAGCTCGAATTTCATCCACTCAAAACTTATTTAAAGACAGCTTGTTGTCCAGAGAGCTTGCATATGCATGAGCCCATATGGATGGTGGGAGGATATGAATGTGAATAGTGATCTTGACCCTTCGTATTTTCGAGATCCATCTAAGGTATGCAAGTATACAGCTTTTGGTCAAAAGTATGTATTTTTTTTCCCATCACAACGAAAGGTCTTTTGTGTGGTGTTCGGGTCTGTGGGACCCGTTTTCATTTTTTATTAAAAGAAAAATTATACCATTAATACATTTTTTCAAACTGAGACTCAATCAATCAATCAATCAATGTTTATTTATATAGCCCTAAATCACAAGTGTCTCAAAGGGCTGTACAAGCCACAACGACATCCTCGGTACAGAGCCCACATACGGGCAAGGAAAAACTCACCCCAGTGGGACGTCGGTGAATGACTATGAGAAACCTTGGAGAGGACCGCATATGTGGGTAACCCCCCCCCTCTAGGGGAGACCGAAAGCAACGGATGTCGAGTGGGTCTGACATAACATTGTGAAAGTCCAGTCCACAATGGATCCAACACATCAGCGGGAGTCCAGTCCACAGCGGGGCCAACAGGAAACCATCCCGAGCGGAGACGGGTCAGCAGCGCAGAGATGTCCCCAACCGATGCACAGGCTAGTGGTCCACCCGGGGTCCCGGCTCTGGACAGCCAGCACTTCATCCATGGCCACTGGACCTATGCAACTCCCCCTCGCAAGGGACAGGGGAGAAGAGGAGAGAAGAAAAGAAACGGCAGATCAACTGGTCTAAAAAAGGGGGGGTCTATTTAAAGGCTAGATTATACAAATGAGTTTTAAGATGGGACTTAAATGCTTCTACTGAGGTAGCATCTCTAACTGTTACCGGGAGGGCATTCCAGAGTACTGGAGCCCGAATAGAAAACGCTCTATAGCCCGCAGACTTTTTTTTGGCTCTGGGAATCACTAATAAGCCGGAGTTCTTTGAACGCAGATTTCTTGTCGGGACATATGGTACAATACAATCGGCGAGATAGGCTGGAGCTAAACCGTGTAGTATTTTATACGTAAGTAGTAAAACCTTAAAGTCGCATCTTAAGTGCACAGGAAGCCAGTGCAAGTGAGCCAGTATAGGTATATATATATATATGTATATAAAGGTATATACAGTATAGGCGTAATATGATCAAACTTTCTTGTTTTTGTCAAAAGCCTTGCAGCCGCATTTTGTACCAACTGTAATCTTTTAATGCTAGACATAGGGAGGCCCGAAAATAATACGTTACAGTAATCGAGACGAGACGTAACGAACGCATGAATAATGATCTCAGCGTCGCTAGTGGACAAGATGGAACGAATTTTAGCGATATTACGGAGATGAAAGAAGGCCGTTTTAGTAACACTCTTAATGTGTGACTCAAACGAGAGAGTTGGGTCGAAGATAATACCCAGATTCTTTACCGACTCACTGACTTTGGCTCATTTTCATACTTGCCAACCTTGAGACCTCCAATATCGGGAGGTGGGGGGTGGGGGCGGGGCGGGGGCGTGGTTAAGAGGGGAATATATTTAAGCTAGAATTCACCAACTCAAGTATTTCATATAAATACATATATATATATATATATGGATGGATGGATGGATGGATATATATATGTATGAAATACTTGACTTTCAGTGAATTCTAGCTATATATATATATATATATATATATATATATATATATATATATATATATATATATATATATATATATATATCTATATATATATATATATATATATATATATATATCTATATATATATATAGAGATATATATATATATATATATATATATATATATATATATATATATATATATATATATATATATATATATATATATATATATATATATATATATATATATATATATATATATTTTATTATACATATAAATAAAATAAATACTTGAATTTCAGTGTTCTGGAGGCTATCCAGTAGATGGCAGTATTGCCCTGTTTAAGAGTGTCACAACATTGCTGTGTACGGCAGACGAACTGCTTTACGGTAGACTAAACGTGACTGCTGTTGTTGTGTGTTGTTACCGCGCTGGGAGGACGTTATTGAAACTGCCTAACAACAAACCCACATAAGAAACCAAGAACTCGCCCTCGATCATTCTACAGTTATGACGTCATTGGGCAGGCAAGCTGTTTATATTGTGGGAAAGCGGACGTGAGAACAGGCTGTCCCCACTCAGGTCCGCATTGAGCTGGAGGGGGCGTGGCGTCCAGCTCCGGCTGAATACCGGGAGTTTGTCGGGAGAACATTTCTGCCGGGAGGTCATCGGGAGAGGCGCTGAATACCGGGAGTCTCCCGGTAAAAACGGGAGGGTTGGCAAGTATGCTCATTTTCTGTGAAGAACATATATCAGAATACATATTTAATCACCACACACTATACACCCCCCCTACACATTTCTATTACATATAACATGTCTGGGTCCACAGGACCCGGGGCTAATAGAAGCGTGAAAATCGATGTTCTGTGTACAACACACACACACACACACACACACACACACACACACACACACACACACACACACACACACACACACACACACACACACACACACACACACACACACACACACACACACACACACACACACACACACACAGCAGGGCTAGACAGGAGGAGGACAGAGTGTAGGTACACAGAACATCAGAGGGTCAAATGTGCGAGAAAATGAGAGCAGACAGTGTTGACAAACAATGTTGCAACCTTGTGTGGGAACCGCAGGTGCAGAAACACAAAAGAAGAATCCCTGTGGGATGCAGAAACTGGCGGAGAAATTTTCCGTGCAACGTTCATATTGTTGTTACTCAGCCAGCGTTTGTGGGTCTGATGTACCCGTTGCATTTTGTGGCTTTTAATGCCTCACGATCAAACACTTTTATGTTAAAATACTGAACAGATGTTTACCTTATCCCAATAAACATCTGTTCAGTATTTTAACATAAAAGTGTTTGATTGTGAGGCATTAAAAGCCACAAAATGCAACGGGTCCATCAGACCCACAAACGCTGGCTGAGTAACAACAATATGAACATTACACAAGGGTTAAGTACCTTTTTTATTGACATTTAATTGGTGGAGATAATTGATTTAAAGTGAGTTGGATTACAAATTACCCATTGATTCAAAGCTACTATATTGAGTGAAATAAGTGCAAAGGTGTTTACATGGGTATTCATTTCATGTTTAGAGGGCTCTAGTTATGTTAAAAACATAGAAGATTGTAAACTGTATTTGTCAATGCACTAATTTAATACCGTATTTTTCCGACTATAAGGCGCACTTAAAAGCTTTTCATTTTCTCAAAAATCAACAGTGCGCCTTATAACGTCTGTGCGTCACTCCACCCCAGGGCAGCTGTGGCTATGAAAGTAGCTTACCACCACCAATGTGAATGAACGATGGGTTCTACATTCAAAGTGACTTTGGGTACTTAGAAAAGCGCTATATAAATCCCAGGTATTATTATTATTATAACCCGGTGTGCCTAATGGATGGAATAATTTTGGTTTTCTTACCGACCTCGCAGGTATTTATTTGGTACATGGTGTAATGATGAATATGACCAGTAGATGGCAGTCACACATAAGAGATACTGCAAAATATATGTCAGTACACAACGCCAAAACTTTAAATGTTCCATTGAGAATATACAGCATTACGTCACAATGTTTTAGTACGACTTTGGTTGGGTATGAAGCCGTACCGCTTGATCGATTGTCAACATACGAGTATTGTTATGGTGAGTGTACAATGATCGCAAAATGGCAGCCATTAGCAGACATACTATCTGGAGTTTTGTTTTGCAATAATATGCAAAACCAACTTTTCTTACCTTCTGGTACCTGCTGATGTTTATTTGGGATTTGCATAAGTCTTTAAAATGTGTGCACATCTGTCATTGTAGTCCGTGCCGACACCGTAGTCGATAAGCTTCTTCCTTTTCTCTGTCTTCTCGTTAGGGGGCATTCAGCTGCTGCCATTTCTAATATAAAGTAGCGTAAAGTTCTAACTTATATCTGTCATTGGAAAGCGGCAAAAACCACCGGTGCAGACAATTTACATAGTTCACCCACGGAACCTCGGTTATCAAAGAGTTTCGGTCGGACACATTTCCGGCGTTGTTGCACTAGTGAGCCACGGATGAGGAGATGCTGCTCTGTTATTGATTGAAGTAAAGTCTGAATGTCATTAGAACAGTTAGCTCCATCTTTTGACACTTCTTCCACTCCCGTCCTTGCACGCTACACCGCTACAACAAAGATGACGGGGAGAAGACGCTGTCGAAGGTGAGCCACGTAAATAAGACCGCCCACAAAACGTCGCATCCTGAAGCGACTGTCAGAAAGCGGCTTGAAGATGATCTGTAAAACATAACCTATGCAACATTTCGACGAAAGAACCACCATTACATGTTATGTAGACCACAAGGAAGTGTTTTAACTTAAGAACAAAATCATGATATGACCCCTTTGATGCGCCCTTTAATCCAGTGTGACAAAAAGACCTGAATAGACCCGCTAATCGGCTGTGCGCCTTATAATCTGGTGCGCCCTATGGTTCGGAAAATACGGTAATTGATTTACCAATTCAATCAATTAATCAATCAATGTTTATTTATATAGCCCTAAATGACAAAAGTCTCAAAGGGCTGCACAAGCCACAACGACATCCTCGGTTCAGAGCCCACACAAGGGACGTCGATGTGAATGACAATGAGAAACCTTGGGGAGGATCGCATATGTGGAAACCCCCCCTCTAAGTACAATCCCTAGTGGATCCAACATAACAGTGAGAGTCCAGTCCATAGTGGGGCCAGCAGGAGACCATCCCGAGCGGAGACAGGTCAGTAGCGCAGAGACGGCAAGCGGTCCACCCCGGGTCTGAGCTCTGGACAGCCAGCACCTCATCCATGGTCACCGGAAACGGAATAACCCAGCGAGGGGGCAGAGGAGAAAAGAAAACGGCAGATCAACTGGTCTAAAAAGGGTGTCTATTTAAAGGCTAGAGTATACAAATGAGTTTTAAGATGGGACTTCAATGCTTCTACTGAGGTAGCATCTCTAACTTTTACCGGAATTGAAATTTGTTGACCGTTCTCAATTAACCCAGATAAACGAGAAACGGCTGTATGGTTTCTGTTGTATTCTATTCTAATAATGGCTAGTAGCATTAACTCATTTAATAGAATGAAATCTAAAAGTCAACACTCTAGTTAACCCTGTAACACCCCTTGTTGTAAAATTACAACGTTACCTTTAACCATCCTAAAAAACAATCTGTTATATATATATATATATATATATATATATATATATATATATATATATATATATATATATATATATATATATATATATATATATACATTAAGGCCTCCACTCAGGCTTGATCCCGGGGACCCCAAAGGGTTTATGGTCCAAAAAATATTTAAAATGTGTCATTTTTCAGTGTTATTATCTCTAGATCAACAATAGGTCTATCTGTCAATATAAAGTTTTTAAAGATTTAAGTCGTATGCTCTTTTTGTCAAAGAAAACCCTGCTTTTTTTCTGGAAAAAACACAAAATATGCAATACTTTCACCCAATAAAATTTTTAAGAGGAATATTTCACAATATATAATAATTGGAGCCTTAAAAAGGTCAATAACTCATAACACCATTGATTTTAATTCATTACTATTTTTTGAGCAATGACACTTAAAAACAAATCACACAAAAATTATTGGGGAACCAAAAGGGTCCTACTCATTAAAGTGTTACAAAATAAATCATACATTTTTTTTACTGTTTACTTTTAACACAAAAATCTCGAGATCAACTTCAGATCTATCCGTCAATTATACGTTGTATTGTTGTTTATGTTTTTTGTTTGTTCGTTTTAGGCCCTTCTTTAAAAAAAAAAAAAAAAAAAAGCTAAATTTTTTATATAGCAAACACAAAATATGCAACATTTTTCCCAAAAAACATCTCAAAGTGCAATATTTAATTTGACGTAATTGGAGCCTTGGATAGGTCAATAATACATAACATTGATTTTGATTTGTTATTATTTTTTAAAGAAAGAAACATCCTGCATGGCAGCTTTGTGTTATTAGAGTAAACATTGCAACATTTTCTTGTTACATTTCACCTGTTTGGTCTTTCATACCACTTTTTATGTTTTTAATTTTTTTATTCGTATTTTAAGATGGGCCGTGGGGCCATTAAAAAATGACCTGCGGGCCTCACTTTGGACATCCCTGGTCTAGAGCATGCACATATGTAGTTATTGTGGAACAGATGCATCAAATTTCATTTAGAGCTTGTTATATAATTGTTGCAATTATACAAGACTGGGTGAATGTGGTAGTCAAATAGCTGGCTTGTTGCAGTGGGCTCAAACAGGTTGTATTCCCTCCACTACATCACTGGCTGAAGTATTTTCTCTATACATGGATAGTATACATTCTACAGACGTTTTACAGACGACAGGGACTGTTTTTAGGACTTTCACCACCAATAAGAATCTTCATGAAAAGAGGGGGGGAAAAGTGCTTTTTAAGAGTTTTATCTTGTTTCATATTTTTTATATTTGTAATAAATGACTTCATAAAAATATAACTAATGTGTGATTATTATTAATGGTATATACCGTTATGGGGCTAAGTAAGCAATCAACCCTGCAAATGAACCCTTAGTTGTTCAGACAACGTGAGTACAAATACAGAAATTCTGCTCCCATCAAAGCCCAATGTTGCAATATTACAACATTTCTCTAAAAACATACATAAAAATTATTTATTTTTTTAACTCTTCAATTTCTGCATCAAATGCCTCCAACAACAACATCTGAAAGGTCAATTTTTTAATTTTTTTTTAGGTTTTTCTATATTTGGGTCTTACAGGGTTAAACATGTCTGGTATTGGTTATGAATGAGGTACAAATTTCTCGGCTAAAACATGCAAAACTGAATTCGTCCTGGATTTTGTCACACTCAAAATGTATATTCTGACCCAGTCCGAATTCCGGGTTGAAGATATGAAAGCAGAACTAAACGTTCAGCTCTTAAGCTTCTCATGAGAGATTCCATCAGGGGTTGCTTCCTCTACGACTGCCCCCTGAAATCCCCCGTCTTTCTTTTCCCCAACTCTTCTCTCCAAGCTCTGCCTGATGGACTTTGGAGTACACAAACCGACCAGGGCCGGCAAAGCTGCAGGGATCCCTCAGGTCTCGAGTCCTTTGCTCCCGGCTATTTGATGTTGAGCCGCCGCGGATGAACCTCAACCCTCGCCCGAAGTTCGTTCCCATCATCAAACACCTCAGCTGGGTGCTGGGCCAAGGCTGTGGCCCTAATCAAACACGACTCCCCCGCAGACACTATTTCCATGCTCCGATCTGGAGAAAATGACTAATTATCAAGGCGACCTTCAGAATTACTCAGCAGCATGCTGACAGTAACTCCTGCCTCTTAGCATTTACGTGAGGTGGGTAAGACTTCCCTGATGCAGAGAACAAAGATGCTGATAAATGTTACACATCTGCCCAAACATCCCGAGTTACAGGACGCTGTCGGGTGGAGGGACTGCAAAGAAAAAGGGTAAAAGTAGGGCTTCCTTGGAGAGACAGCCAGCGCTCGATTTTCCGTTTGCTGCCATTTGTCTTGTGTTGCTAAGAGAGATCGAGAGTCCTCGGCACACGGATCGATATCCTCCTAACCCGCACCTAATCTGGGGAGAGTTTCTTCCAATTTATTCCACCTGCTTCCCTAACACCTTTTCTTTGCCTTCTTGTTCCTTCAGCAATCATTTTTGGGTGTCAGCCACACAGAGACATTGTTCATGGTCCTGGTCCGAGCCAGGGACGTGGTAAGGGAATGATGTTTCCTGCCAGGAACACGGACCGTGTACGTGCGTCCACACAGGGGTAGATGATGGATACGATGTCATTGGAGCGGCACATGTCAACACAAGCGGTGTGAACCTCGCTGCACTCGGCCCATATGCTCCACGCACATTTTACACATGATGTCACAAATTAAATGTTCCTTGCTCTCGAGCCGCATGCGGCTCTTTAGTGCCACCCTAGTGGCTCCCTGGAGCATTTTTAAAAAAGGATTGAAAATGGAAACAGATGGGGGAAACATTTTTTTGTTGTGTGTTTTAGTATGTTTTTGTTTAAGGACAAACATGACACAACTGTTAGAAAGCCCACTGTTTAATATTTTTGTGTATGCTTCACTGATGAGAGCATTTGGTGAACATCGTTCTGTCCTACTAATTTTGGCGGTTCTTGAACTCACCATAGTGGAAATCTTCCACTCCTTCTTTGTCTCATTTTGTCCACCAAAAGTTTTATACTGTGCGTGAATGCACACAGGTGAGCTTTGTTGATGTCATTGACTTGTTGGAGTGCAAATCAGGCATATTTGGTCACTGCAAGCTAATCGATGCTAACATGCTATTTAGGGTAGCTGTATGCACATATTAAATGGTAAATAAATGGTAAATGGTAGGGCTGTGAATCTTTGGGTGTCCCACGATTCGATTCAATATCGATTCTTGGGGTCACGATTCGATTCAAAATGGATATTTTCCCGATTCAAAAGGATTCTCTATTAATTCAATACATAGATTTCAGCAGGATCTACCCCAGTCTGCTGACATGCAAGCAGAGTAGTAGATTTTTGTAAAAAGCTTTTATAATTGTAAAGGACAATGTTTTATCAACTGATTGCAATAATGTAAATTTGTTTGAACTATTAAATGAACCAAAAATATGACTTATTTTATCTTTGTGAAAATATTGGACACAGTGTGTTGTCAAGCTTATGAGATGCGATGCAAGTGTAAGCCACTCTGACACTATTGTTCTTTTTTTATAAATGTCTAATGATAATGTCAATGAGGGATTTTTAATCACTGCTATGTTGAAATTGTAACAAATATTGATACTGTTGTTGATAATATTCATTTTTGTTTCACTACTTTTGGTTTGTTCTGTGTGGTGTTTGTGTCTCCTCTCAATTGCTCTGTTTATTGCACTTCTGAGTGTTGCTGGGTCGGGTTTGCTTTTGGAATTGGATTGCATTGTTATGGCATTGCTGTGTATTGTTTTGTTGGATTGATTAATTTAAAAAAAATAAATAATAATAATAATAATCAAAAAATAAAAAACATTAAAAAAAACGATTTTTTAAAAATGAGAATTGATTCTGAATCGCACAACGCGATTCAAATTCTAATCGATTTTTTCCCACACCCCTAGTAAATAGGTTATACTTGTATAGCGCTTTTCTACCTTCAAGGTACTCAAAGCACTTTGACACTATTTCCCCATTCACCCATTCACACACTGATGCAAGGCGCTAACCACGACCCATCAGGAGCAAGGGTGAAGTGTCTTGCTCAAAGACACAACGGACGTGACGAGGTTGGTAGAAGGTGGGGATTGAACCAGGAACCCTCAGGTTGCTGGCACGGCCACTCTCCCAACCGCGCCACGCCGTCCCCTTAGTTATATCGCATCATAATACAATATAACCTATAACTTAACAAACTCACTTATATTGCATCATCATGCCTCGTTTGTAGCTATATTTGAGCCCATTTAATTTCCTTTACTTATGTCCTCTGCGTATTTAGTTTATATTTGCATGTTTCATGACACATTATCTGTATGTAATATTGGCTACATTTCAGATACCGTATTTTCGGAGTATAAGTCGCTCCGGAGTATAAGTCGCACCGGCCGAAAATGCATAATAAAGAAGGAAAAAAACATATATAAGTCGCACTGGAGTATAAGTCGCATTTTTTGGGGAAATGTATTTGATAAAAGCCAACACCAAGAATAGACATTTGAAATGTCTAAAGAATAGTGAACAACAGGCTGAATAAGTGTACGTTATATGAGGCATAAATAACCAACTGGTATGTTAACGTAACATATTATGGTAAGAGTCATTCAAATAACTATAACATATAGAACATGCTATACGTTTACCAAACAATCTGTCACTCCTAATCGCTAAATCCCATGAAATCTTATACGTCTAGTCTCTTACGTGAATGACATCAATAATATTATTGGATATTTTACGCTAATGTGTTAATAATTTCACACATAAGTCACACCTGAGTATAAGTCGCACCCCCGGCCAAACTATGAAAAAAAACTGTGATTTATAGTCCGAAAAATACGGTAGTTGTTTGTGTGCCATGTTGTTCCAGACCACAGCAAATATTACCTAACTTGCCAAAGATTGTAATAAACACATTAGAAGAAGACAACCTGCTGTTTCCTTTAACTTGGACTCACAAATGTATACCTTTTGCCATTAAAAGCCAGTAATCTCACCTTCTGAGGAGCCTCTGATTTACTAATAGTTTCTAATGTTGTAAAAATGTGTAGAACAAATATTACATTTCAACATTTCTGTCTTGCTTCATCCTGCGACAAATAGTCATGTTGATAGTAGGCTATAATAGCTAATATAGACACTTACATCATGTGTTGCCTTCATTATAAGACTTATATATGGCTTTTCATTTTTTTGCGGCTCCAGACAGATTTGTTTTTTGTATTTTTGGTCCAATGTGCATACTTGCTAACCCTCCCGAATTTTCCGGGAGACTCCCGAATTTCGGCGACTCTCACGAAAATCTCCCGGGACAACCATTCTCCCGAATTTCTCCCGATTTCCAGCCGGACTTAAGGCACGCCCCCTCCAGGTCCGTGCGGACCTGAGTGAGGACAGCCTGTCGTCACGTCCGCTTGGGTTGGCCAACCAAAAAGTAACGCCAACGGTTTACGTTGTATTGCGCACCCTGACGGCAAGAGTGGGAGTCGGTTCTGTAGTATGAAGTAAAGAGACGTAACTTCGTTACCTCGCCTGGTTATTGACTCCAACCCAGAATATTACACTGCCCATACCTATGCTCCTTCAAAGGCTGTGCTACTGGCTGCAAAGCATTGCACTTTCAAATACAACAATGAGTAGAGGAGTGTTATGTGTGTGTAAATGAGTAAAGCAAATAGAACTAGATGTTTCAATCCCTTGGTAAGTAGGAACAATCCTGACGGTAGCAGTCGGTGTGGAGTGGTGAAAGGGAGGGTAAATATGTCATTGGGGTCTTAAGGTGGGCACCCTGCTTCATCGACGTTTCGTTGATTGAAGCCCACGACGTCTCCAGAGGGCTCAACGGTGTACCTAGCGTCCCAGGTACACCCCCCTCCATGCCACACCCTCCGTTTCCCACTCCTTGCTGTTAGACTTTGGCCATTTCACCAACAGCTTACGTCCTTGCATGTTTTCCTTTTTGCGGTGTACTGGGTATGGTCTTGGACTGGTGGTTCTGCCTGAAGCTTCCCCCTCATCCTGCAGGGTGCTGATGCTCTGCGGACTGTGGGTTTCTTCCTGCCGCTGAGTTTCATCCGACTGATTTAACCTTCTTCTTAACAGAAGCCGGTCAATGCGGGGCCCTGGGTTAGGGGTTTTCAGGCATTTCTTCCGTCCTTGGTGAACTTTAAGACCATGGGTTGATGTTACTTTAGCCCAACCACACACACACGTCTGAAGAACATGTCCAACTGCTGGTTTCTCAAGAGTGTTACTACTACCTTTCATTGTCGTGTCCATTCCAAGGGTCGTTACCGGGAGATCAGCCTGTGAGTCTTCTGCGCCCCTGCTCTCGCAGACTCTAGGGGTATTTTTCTTCTTGAACTTTCTGTAGCCAGATAAGGTGGCTCTTGTGCCCTAGCCCTAATAGGGTGACGGAGCCTGCTGCTGTGGGTAGCTAGCCCATAACAGCCCCGTTGGGGTCTATTTCCTCCTGCCAGCTGTCTCTCCAAGCTGTCACATGGTCTTTCCCTTGTCGTCAGCTGCACTTTCACAACAGTCACTGGGTTTTTCTTCCAGAAGATCAGTAAAGCAAATAGAACTAGATGTTTCAATCCCTTGGTAAGTAGGAACAATCCTGACGGTAGCAGCCCCGCCCCGCTACCACGCCAACCTCAACCCCCCACGACCCCCCAATCTCCCGAATTCGGAGGTCTCTTTTGGGTTGCCGACCCCTGCAGGGGTTTTTAAAAGGTAGGTTTCAAGGTGCTGTTTTATACCCTAATACATTTTTGAAATTTTGACAGTAACACTTTAGTCAAGAACCTTTTATTGCATGGATGATGTTTCTCTTGCACAATCATACATACATGATTATAGTTCTACAGTTACATGTACACAACAATCTGCACAACTGAATTTGCACACTTAGTTTTTTTTTTGGCATGTCTTTGGGGGACAGAACCTCTCAGAAAACACAGCTCTCTAAAAACGGGGCATCTTGCACATTAAGTCGGCAATAAGTAAATATTTTGAGTTCATAAAGGTGTAATATTTTGAGTAGATACTATTGATATTAATACATTGTATTCAGTTATTTTTTATCAAGTCCATGTAATTTAGTTTTTATAAGTATATTCAATCAGATCATTTAAGTATGAGGAAAACATAAATATTAAGTTAATGATAATTTAAAATGTTATATTGAACTTAGAATAAAAACTAAGTCAACTGAACACACATTTTTTAAGTATACTGTAACTCAAAACATTTATTATGATAACTTAAAAGTTTTTACGTAATCAGTTACATCATACATTTTGAGTTTTCTGAACTTACTCGGGTTTACAGTGTGGTGTAAGAGAACGAGAGGAAAGACAACAGTGGGAGGGATTATTGACCACTTCATAAACAAATAAACAAGTTAATCCTCATGTTCTGGTGCGCGTTACTTTAAAATAAAGAAGTTATCAAATAACATAAAATACACACCAAAAAATACCTGCATTAATCTTTGTGCAGAGGCTGCAATGTGCAAACTATCCGTGAAGTTTAGTTTAGTTTAGTTTATTAAGGATCCACATTAGTCTACACCGCAGTGGAGACTATTCTTCCTGGGGTCCAGGCAAAAAACATCACACAATCACAAAACAAAATATTAAAATGCAGTACAACATGATCAAATAATACAATGCTGTAATACAAAAATAGCAACAACAAAAAAAACAAAAAAAAGTAATAATAACTTCGAGTTTACATAATAATGTTCATACCAAAGATAAAAAGAGCAATAAATATATATATATATTTTTGCAAAAATAAAACAAAGAACCAATGGCCTAAAATATACACATTAGTGTACCAAAGACAAACAATAAGAGACGAAAAAGTACCATCCATCCATTTTCTACTGCTTGTCCCACAATCAATAAGATAGTCAATAGTCAATAAAAACAGTCATGACATTAGGTACAATCTAGAATAATCTCTTTCCGCAATACTTCTTCTCTTAGTCTACTCTTAAAAGCCATTATGCTGGTGATTGATACCAGATATTGTGGAAGTTGATTCCAGTAAGTCAGGGGTGTCCAAACTTTGTCCACTGAGGGCCGCTCACTGAAAAATCTAAGCTATCAGGGGCCATTTTGATATTTTTTTATTTTAAAAACCAATACAATATAGGTATAAAAAATATACATTAAGGCCTCCACTCAGGCTTGATCCTGGGGACCCCAAAGGGTTTTGGTCCAAAAAATATTTAAAATGTGTCATTATTCAGTATTATTATCTCTAGATCAACATTAGGTCTATCTGTCAATATAACGTTTTTAATTAAAGATTTAAGTCGTATGCTCTTTTTGTCAAAGAAAACCCTTTTTTTTTTCTGGAAAAAACACAAAATATGCAATATTTTCACCGAATACAATTTTTAAGAGGAATATTTCAGATTATATAATAATTGGAGCCTTAAAAAGGTCAATAACTCGTAACACCATTGATTTTAATTCATTATTACTTTTTGAGCGATGACACTTAAAAACAAATCACACAAAAATGATTGGGGATCCAAAAGGGTCCTACCCATTAAAGTGTTAAAAAATAAATTATAATTTTTTTTTACTGTTTACTTTTAACACAATAATTTCAATAATCTCAATTTCAGATATACACGTCAATTATACGTTGTATTGTTGTTTATGTTTTTTGTTTATTCGTTTTAGGCCCTTCTTTAAAAAAAAAAAAAAAAAAAGCTAATTTTTTTATACGGCAAACCCAAAATATGCAACATTTTCCCCCAAAAAATATATCAAAGTGCAATATTTAATGTGACGTAATTGGAGCCTTGGATAGGTCAATAATTCATCATGACATTGATTTTGATTCATTATTATTTTTTAAAGAAAGAAACATCCTCCATGGCAGCTTTGTGTTATTAGAGTAAACATTGCAACATTTTCTTGTTACATTTCACCTGTTTGCTCTTTCATACCACTTTTTATGTTTTTAATTTTTTTAATCGTATTTTAAAATGGGCCGTGGGGCCGTTAAAAAATGACCTGCGGGGCCGCACTTTGGACATCCCTGCAGTAAGTGATTGCCCTATACATTACAGTCTTTTTCAAAACATTAGTTTTGGGTTTAAGACGGGTGAGAGCACCTTTTAGGGCTAGCCTGGCGGAAAAAAGTGGCTGTATGAATTCACAATACTGCATTTGAGCGTAACGGGCCGCTGGTACCACTAGTCCAGTTTGTATTTTTGTATTTTATTTCTATTTTTTTATTTTTTTTCTTCCACTAGTCCAGATTGACGGAAATGAAAATAGCAGAAGCGAGAAGGTCATGCCAGGCATCTGTTGAACATTTGAATGGGGATCAATGGTTGGGCAGGGACAGCTATTGAACAGCACTTAATACTTTGTCCAAGGTTATTGGGTTCTTCTTCTTAAAAGAAAACAAAAAAAAAAACATTGCTTATAAATGTGCATGTGAAAACTATTAGACATGAGCTTTGTTTTCCCAGATAACCTTAGCATGCACGTACACGAGCAGCATGTAATGCGAGGCGTCCTGCGCTCCAAATGAATCCGATTTTTATCAGCCAGTGCGAATGTCATCATTGGCACATTTCCCCACTCCACCTTCACTACGTTGCTCCTTGTACGCTCTTATTCCTCTTCCTACGTCCTACTCCCCGCACTGCTGCGCCGTAGGTTCTGATTCTGAGGTGCTAATGAGGGAGTGGTATGCCGCCGCATAAACGGAGGGGCTCGCTGTCAGTATGCATAAAGGATGAGGCGGCCGGGGTCAGGTGAGAGAGCAGGCAAGCGAGGACAGGATGCACAAACACACATAAATATACATAGTGTGTAAAGATGTATATAGTGTACACACAGTATATATATATATATATATATATATATATATATATATATATATATATATATATATATACTGCGTTCTGGGTTTTTTCCGCTGCATACACATTATAAGAGAAGGACCGAAGGTGTGCATTTGTTGTTGCGATCTGCGTTTGGAACAACGGCATTATGAATGCTGTTACTTTTTTCCGTATTGCACTGCAAAAAGTCTGTGTTCAAAAACAAGAAGAAAAAAAATACAAAAATGAGGGGTATTTTATTTGAACTAAGCAAAATTATCAGCCAATAGAACAAGAAAATTTGGTTTGTCAAGACTTTCCAAAACAAGTAAAATTAGCTAACTTCAATGAACCCAAAAATACCTTAAAATAAGTATATTCTCACTAATAACAAGTGCACTTTTCTTGGTAGAAAAAAAATATGAGGCCTTTTTGCTCAATATGTTGAAAAATATTCTTAAATGAAGTAAATGCTAGTGCCATTATCTTGACATAATGATATGCGCTCGGCATTACATTTCTTGAAACCAGCAAACTTATACTAAAAAATAATTTATTGTTCTTAATGGAAAGGCAACAAGGCAAGCGCTTGTTACTCTCGGGGTCTCCTAGCCGCTCAGGCAAATCATATGGTCTAAAAATGCATTTTTCCATCGACAACATGACATCATCGCGCCAAGTGCGTGCTCTTTCAGTCAATTAGTGCGCATATATACAGCCCGGCCCCCGGCCAAATTTTATTTTATTGTAATTTTGAAGAATTTATCTGAATGTGCATGAACTATTTCTGTTCTAAATTGTTAGAAATGTCACATGTTAAATGTTTAAATATTAACTGTCAGTTTACTGTACTGTGCCAACTGTACTACTATATGAGTACGTGTTTTCTATTGTTTCAGTGAAAATAAAACGGCAAAGTCCATTTGGCTGTCATCTGTTTTAATTATGAGACACAATTTTGTCAAAATCAGGATTTTTTTTTTTCATGCTTGAAATAAGAAATGATGACTTTAAAAAAGTAGTTTTATACTTGTGAGTGTTGATGACACAGCTTTGCAACACTTGATATTCTAGTTTCAAGCATGTTTTACTCAATATAGCTCATCAAATCTCAGCAACAAGCTGTAATATCTTACTGACATCATTTAGGACCAAAACACTTAAAACAAGTAAAACACTCTAACATAAAATATGCTTAGTGAGAAGAATTATCTTATCAGACAGAAAATAAGCAACTATCACCCTTATTTGAGATATTTCATCTTACTTAGATTTCAGTTTTTGCGGTGTGCAAAGCTACTGTCATTTTGAAGGAAGTACAGTAATCAGAATCCAAATCTGAAACACTTTAATAATCAACGAGGGGAAGTTAAGATTTTCAGCACAATCCCATTGAAGAGCAGACAAACATGACAGGGAGACAGAACAGGATCGCTGACGGGTCTGCCAACTTCCGGCGCCCCTTACAAAAAAGGTGAGAGGGGGTGGAAAAAAATATACTTTTGGCAATATAGTGTATCTTACAAACTCGATATATCGCCCAGCCCTAGCTATTACTAACCAGTTTAGAGTGCACACATGCAGTGTGAAACGGTCTGTGAGCGCTTTGTGTTTGCCTTGTAATATTCTTTTTTCTTACGCCTCACTCGTCGGGAGTCAGAATGAAGCCGCGGTATCGTACATTTCCTTCGCTGCCTTTTTAAATAAATCCGGGTTTATATTTTTTCCTACCATCGATGCACTTCAAAATATTATGTTCTTTTAATTAACAGTCTCCATGACACTGGGGTTGCATTGTGGTGGTCGTGCTCCCAATGTGCAGAAGGTAGCAGGAGTCAGCGTGCAGGTAATAAGGTATTTAATCCAAGAACAAACAAAAAGACCAGTGCAGCAGGAAGGCTTTGCGATACAAAAACAACAAAACAGGCTATGAAGTAAACTAACAGAATGCTGGAGGACCGCAAAGACTTACCAACATGAAGCATTCACACAAGACAATGTTCCCGACACCAGCCAGCATCAACAGTCGAACTTAAGTAGTCTTTGCAAGCAGGGGACAGGTGTGCTGGCAAACAAAGTCAATGTGCCGCATCGCCCAAGTGACAGGAAGTGCAACCAAAATAAAAGCACAAAACAGTAACTAAGACTCTGAACACGAGAAAACCCAAACAAACTCAAAATAAGACATGATCTGGTGTGAACAGTAAAATATTTCCTCTTCATTCCAATTGTTGCCTTTGTTTGTATTGAACGGGATCTGCTTACGGGTTATATCTCGCACGTCAAGACTGACCAGAGTCGGGACCCGGGGTGGACCGCTCGCCTGTGCATCGGTTGGGGACTCCACTCGGGATGGTCTCCTGCTGGTCCCACTATGGACTGGACTCTCACTATTATGAGATTTGATTTGATTAACTGTTTACACTGTTTACATTGCACTTTGCACTCCCATCTAAATACTTGAATACTTACGTTGCAATACTGTATATACAATAGTTAGATATTATAGATATTCTGGTAATATCTTCTTCCCCTGTATATTTCCCCCCCCCCTCATGCGACTGTTTAAATTGTTGTCTTTTTTTTTATTCTTCTTTTACACTTTATATTTATAGACACCGTGGTTGTGAGAGGAACGTAATTTCGTCCACCTGTATGTCCTGTACAAACAGTTGTTTGACAATAAAGCTGACTTTGACTTTGACTTGACTTTGACATTATGTTAGATTCACTATGGACTGGACTTTCACAATGTTATGCTAGACCCACTCGACATCCATTGCATCCGGGGTCACCCACATCTGCGGTCCTGTCCAAGGTTTCTCATAGTCATTCACATAGACGTCCCACTGGGTTGTGAGTTTTTCCTTGCCCTTATGTGGGCTCTGAACCGAGGATGTCGTTGTGGCTTGTGCAGCCCTTTGAGACACTTGTGATTTAGGGCTATATAAATAAATATTGATTGATTGATTGACTGGCGCATGCACGATACGAGCGGCTGTGCCTGCAACATGAGGGTTCCAGGTTCGATCCACGCTTACGCCATCCTAGTCACTGTTGTTGTGTCCTTGGGCGAGACACTTCACCCACACTGGTTTAAAATGTAGCCTAAAGATGTAGATAAGGGGTTTCACTATTTAAAGCTCTTTAAATCTCTACAGAAAAGTGCTATGTAATTCATTTCACTTCGAGAGATCTGGTTTCACATAATCCAGGTGTGTTAGTCCGACTTTTTAAAAACCGAACACGATCAGATTAAGGTGTTTCCATGGGTTGTAGGATGCTCTTTTAGATCAGAACTATTTGAGAAATCGGACTAATTCAGTGCACGGACACGTACTGACTGTAAGCCGAGGTACAGGGTTGTCCAAAAGTGCTGCATGTGGGCCATTTCTGGCTTGTAGCTTGCTTTTTGTTTTGTTAATTCTTTAAATATATTTTTTTTTATTGATGAGCTACAGTATATTGTATTATACATTGATTTGTTCTGTTACTAATCGTAAAAACCTCAGTTTATAATACAATATGTAGAGTGAAGTGAATTATATTTATATAGAGCTTTTCTCTAGTGACTCAAAGCGCTTTTACATAGCGAAACCCAATATCTAAGTTACATTTAAACCAGTGTGGGTGGCACTGGGAGCAGGTGGGTAAAGTGTATTGCCCAAGGACACAACGGCAGTGACTAGGATGGCGGAAGCGGGGATCAAACCTGGAACCCTCAAGTTGCTGGTGCGGCCACTCTACCAACAAAGCTATACCGCCCCAGAGGCGCTGTACATGGGCATGGTTTTAGACTTTCTATTAGACTTAGACTTAGACTTAGACAAACTTTATTGATCCACAAAGGAAATTGTTCCACACAGTAGCTCAGGTACAAAGGGTAAGGATGGAAAGGATAATGCTGGTATAAAGTAAACTAAAATTGTACCATAGTAGCAATATAAAATATAACATATAGGTAATATTTACATATTATATATACAGTATATAATATATTCTGATATATTATATTTTAAAATATATTTGTGACCGTCTCTCACTGTCGTCTGGGTTCCATGGACCACCAACACCTGACATGACTGCAAGCAGCGTTGACTTTGTTTATTTTTCAATCAAACTCAGTCTCAGGTCGGGTCGCTTTTCAGCTCCTTCCTTCTCCACTGCTGGCTCTTCGGTCTGCTGTTCAGTCGGCCGCGTCTTCGTCTGACTCTTGCTCTCTGTCTCTTGCGCGCTGCATGTGCTGCTGGCTCTCCAACTCCCTCTGCTGCCCCGTCGTTCTCGGCTGCCGCCCTTTTACACACTTGGAGGAGATTATATAATTGTGCCCAGGTGGGCGATGCACGCACCTGATACTTGTTACGGTGTCGATCCCGGCACGCCCCGCCTCGCCGCTGGCCCGCCGTCCACACCTCCTTGCCGCCATCTTGGAGTCCGCCCTGGCGTGCCCTGCCTCGCTGACGGTCTGCCGGCCACGCCTCCCCAAAATATTATATTTTTATATGATATGTACAATATATAACAAATCCCAATTACCATGTACAATATTACAGTATATGTAACAGCTGCAGCATAAAATAGAGAGTAAATCCAGCAGAAATTATACATTATAAACAAAGAGAGGTAACTAACATAAAAGCGGTCAGGTAATAGGCAGATATCATCTATCTATTTCTGTATGGCGAGTGATTATACAGCTGGATGGAGTGCGGAATGAAAGAGTTTTTGAATCCAACACTGTGGGAACGAAGCTGAAGGAGCCTGTTGGAGTATGAACTCCGCTGTCCCTCAATTGTCTGGTGGAGTGGATGGGCAGGATTGTCCATGATGGTGAGCAGTTTGTCCAGTGTCCTCCTGTCTCTCACTGACACAAACGCCTCCAACTGCGTGTGAATAGTTTGGCCGGCTTTCCGGATCAGTTTGTCAATCCGGTTTAAGTCCCTTTTGCTGGTGCTGCTCCCCCCAACAAACCACTGCAAAGTACAGGGCACTGGCCACAACAGACTGAAAAAAGATCTCCTACAGCTCGCTGCACACTAAAGGACCTAAAATCCTCAGGAAACATAGTCTGCTCATGTCCTTCTTGTATACAGCTTTGCTGTTGTCCTTCCAGTCCAGTCTGCTGTTCAAGTGGACTCTCAGAAACTTGTACTGCCCCACTACTGCCACCTCCCGGCCCTAGATTCGGATGGGCTCCACAGTGGTCATTTTCTTCTTGAAGTCGATGACCAGCTCCTTGGTCTTGTCCACATTAAGAAGCAGACGGTTCGCCTGAGACCACTCCACAAAGTCAGCGATCAGTGTTCTGTACTTCAATTCCTGTCTCTCACTGACACAAACGCCTCCAACTGCGTGTGAATAGTTTGGCCGGCTTTCCGGATCAGTTTGTCAATCCGGTTTAAGTCCCTTTTGCTGGTGCTGCTCCCCCCCAAAAAACACTGCAAAGTACAGGGCACTGGCCACAACAGACTGAAAAAAGATCTCCAACAGCTCGCTGCACACTAAAGGACCTAAAATCCTCAGGAAACATAGTCTGCTCATGTCCTTCTTGTATACAGCTTTGCTGTTATCCTTCCAGTCCAGTCTGCTGTTCAAGTGGACTCCCAGGTACTTGTACTGCCCCAATACTGCCACCTCCCGGCCCTGGATTTTGATGGGCTCTACAGGGGACATTTTCTTCTTGAAGTCGATGACCAGCTCCTTGGTCTTGTCCACATTAAGAAGCAGACGGTTCGCCTGAGACCACTCCACAAAGTCAGCGATCAGTGTTCTGTACTTCAATTCCTGTCTCTCACTGACACAAACGCCTCCAACTGTGTGTGAATAGTTTGGCCGGCTTTCCGGATCAGTTTGTCAATCCGGTTTAAGTCCCTTTTGCTGGTGCTGCTCCCCCCCAAAAAACACTGCAAAGTACAGGGCACTGGCCACAACAGACTGAAAAAAGATCTCCAACAGCTCGCTGCACACTAAAGGACCTAAAATCCTCAGGAAACATAGTCTGCTCATGTCCTTCTTGTATACAGCTTTGCTGTTGTCCTTCCAGTCCAGTCTGCTGTTCAAGTGGACTCTGTGGTACTTGTACTGCCCCAAAACTGCCACCTCCCCGGCCCTGGATTTTGATGGGCTCCACAGGGGACATTTTCTTCTTGAAGTCGATGACCAGCTACTTGGCCTTGTCCACATTAAGAAGCAGACGGTTCGCCTGAGACCACTCCACAAAGTCAGCGATCAGTGTTCTGTACTTCAATTCCTGTCTCTCACTGACACAAACGCCTCCAACTGCTTGTGAATAGTATGGCCGGCTTTCCGGATCAGTTTGTCAATCCGGTTTAAGTCCCTTTTGCTGGTGCTGCTCCCCCAACAAAGCACTGCAAAGTACAGGGCACTGGCCACAACAGACTGTAAAAAGATCTCCAACAGCTCGCTGCACACTAAAGGACCTAAAATCCTCAGGAAACATATTCTGCTCATGTCCTTCTTGTATACAGCTTTGCTGTTGTCCTTCCAGTCCAGTCTGCTGTTCAAGTGGACTCCGTGGTACTTGTACTGCCCCAATACTGCCACCTCCCCGGCCCTAGATTTGGATGGGCTCCACAGTGGTCATTTTCTTCTTGAAGTCGATGACCAGCTCCTTGGTCTTGTCCACATTAAGGAGCAGATGGTTCGCCCGAGACCACTCCACAAAATCAGTGATCAGTGTTCTGTACTCCAATTCCTGTGCCTCTCCGATACACCCGACCACAGCAGAGTCATCAGAGTATTTCTGCAGGTGGCAAAGACCTGGAACTATACTGGAAGTCTAAGGTGTACAATTACTATCGCACAAATATGTAACAAAGCAACCCCCTACATTCATATTTTTTTTCTGCAAGCTATATTTATATTTGTATTTCTTATTTGGACATTGCATTTGCCCGGACTATGTCTTACTGTGAGAATGAGAGCGAGCGACAGAGCATGAGAGAGAGAGAGAGAGAGAGAGCAGCTCAATAGCAAATCAGACAAATCTGCTAGCCTCTGTGCTGGTCTCAAAGGAGCAATAGAGAGAGTGCAGCGCCCCCTACTGTACAGTCGGCCTGTAGGGAGTCATCAAGAAAACTGGAAAAACCCCTTTGCGGCCACACTTGAAGTCCAATGAGAGCTATGTGAGCTGACTAACGTCCTTAATGGAGTAACATTCATCCACTTCCCAGATGTAGAAAACAAAATATATTCAACACTTTCATTCATTTAAATACTGTTTGTCTTCATTAGGGTCAGTAGTGAGCTGGTATATATAAATCTACCCAGCTTTCAGCACAAGGTTTACAACATGGACTGGTCCAAAGTTAGGCAGGTCACAAATAATCAATTTACAGTTAAATTCACACCAATGGGAAATGTTGAGTCCGATGAGCTTCAAGTGCATACTTTGGGGTTGTGAGAGGAAGCAGGAGTACCTTGAGAAAAAAAACTACACAAGCGTGTGGAGAACACGCAAACTCAGCGCAGATTGTTCTGAAGGATTGGGAGGCAGACATGCTAACTTCCAAGCCACCGTGCTACTCCATTAAATCATTACAGTCATCCCTCCTCACCACATTGTGCTCGAACTGTTGTGGCTCCACTCTATCATGGCTTTATTAAAATATTTTTAAGAATGTTCGTTAATTTAAATTAAGTAGAAATTGTCATCCTATTTATGTTTTAATAATAATAATAATAAAACCACTTTACATTGAGTAAACGACCTCAAAGTGCTACAGTGTATTAAAGAAAATACAAATAAAAAGATAATAAAAAATAAAGAAAAAGAAAAACTTCAACTAGCTAGAAATAGTATGCATATATCTAAAAAAAAAAGGCTTTTATAAAAAGAAGGGTTTTTAAGCCTTTTTTTAAAAGCATCCACAGTCTGTGGTGCCCTAAGGTGGTCAGGGAGAGAGTTCCACAGACTGGGAGCGGCGGAGCAGAAAGCCCGGTCTCCCATTGTTCGTAGCTTTGTCCTCGGAGGTTGGAGGAGGTTAGCCTGTCCGGAGCGGAGGTGTCGTGTGGAGGATTTGGGGGTGAGTAGTTCTCTGAGGTAGAGGGGGTTATTTCCATGGAGGCACTGGTGGGTTAGTAGGGACACTTTCAATTCAATCCTGAGTGGAACAGGAAGCCAGTGAAGGGATTTGAGAGTTTGTGTGATATGGTCATTTCATATGTACAGTATGTATGTATGTAGGTATGCATGTATGTATTCAACCGTGGGAGATTATGTAATTTCACCTAATTGAGTTAAAATGATTTTTTGCAAACCAGTAATTAGAATATGCAAATAATGTGCCGTTGTTGAGTGTCTGTGCTGTCTGGAGCTCGGCAGAGTAATTGTGTTGACAATCATTGGTACTTTAATCTTAATCTTAATACTCTTCCATACCAGTAGGTGGTAGGAGGCAGCATGCCGGTCAAAAGGTATGTAAACAGGAGGCGAGTGCCACTAAGAAAAAGGCATTGAAGCTTAGGGAAGGCTTTGCAGAACGAAACTAAAACTGAACTGGTGACATAATGTAAACAAAAACAGAATGCTGGACGACAGCAAAGACTTACAGCGTGTGGAGCAGAGAAGGTACATCTGTACATGACATGAAAATCAACAATGTCTACACAAAAAAGGATAAAAACAACTGAAATAGTCTTGATTGCTAAAACAAAGCAGGTGCGGGGAATAGCGCCCAAAGGAAGACATGAAACTGCTACAGGGAAATACCAACAAAACAGGAAAAGCCACCAAATCGGAGCGCAAGACAAGAACTAAAACACGACACACAGGAAAACAGGCAAAAAACTCAAAATAAGTCAGGGTGTGATGTGACAGGTGGTGACAGTACACCTACTTTGAGACAAGAGCTATATTGATGCATGCTTGGTTATGGTTTGAATTTATATCCAACAATTGCCAGAACAACTTTTTACTGTCTGATGAGTTTAATTTTGTAATGTTTTCTGCTGGTGGTGTGCCTCTGCATTTTTTCAATGAAAAAAATGTGCCTTGGCTCAAAAAAGGTTGAAAAACACTGCATTAGAGTAAAGTTTCTGACTTATTTTCTATTTTTATGTTGTGGTGAACCTCAGATTCAGAAAGAACAGTGTGGTTTTCGTCCTGGTCGTGGAACTGTGGACCAGCTCTATACTCTCGGCAGGGTCCTTGAGGGTGCATGGGAGTTTGCCCAACCAGACTACATGTGTTTTGTGGACTTGGAGAAGGCATTCGACCGTGTCCCTCGGGAAGTCCTGTGGGGAGTGCTCAGGGAGTATGGGGTATCGGACTGTCTGATTGTGGCGGTCTGCTCCCTGTATGATCAGTGTCAGAGCTTGGTCCGCATTGCCGGCAGTAAGTCGGACACGTTTCCAGTGAGGGTTGGACTCCGCCAAGGCTGCCCTTTGTCACCCATTCTGTTCATAACTTTTATGGACATAATTTCTAGGCGCAGTCAAGGCGTTGAGGGGATCTGGTTTGGTGGCTGCGGGATTAGGTCTCTTCTTTTTGCAGATGATGTGGTCCTGATGGCTTCATCTGGCCAGGATTTTCAGCTCTCACTGGATCGGTTCGCAGCTGAGTGTGAAGCGACTGGGATGAGAATCAGCAAGTCCGAGTCCATGGTTCTCGCCCGGAAAAGGGTGGAGTGCCATCTCCGGGTTGGGGAGGAGATCTTGCCCCAAGTGGAGGAGTTCAAGTACCTCGGAGTCTTGTTCACGAGTGAGGGAAGAGTGGATCGTGAGATCGACAGGCGGATCGGTGCGGCGTCTTCAGTAATGCGGACGCTGTATCGGTCTGTTGTGGTGAAGAAGGAGCTGAGCCGCAAGGCAAAGCTCTCAATCTACCGGTCGATCTACGTTCCCATCCTCACCTATGGTCATGAGCTTTGGGTTATGACCGAAAGGACAAGATCACGGGTACAAGCGGCCAAAATGAGTTTCCTCCGCCGGGTGGCGGGTCTCTCCCTTAGAGATAGGGTGAGAGGCTCTGTCATCCGGGAGGAGCTCAAAGTAAAGCCACTGCTCCTCCACATCGAGAGGAGCCAGATGAGGTGGTTCGGGCATCTGGTCAGGATGCCACCCGAACGCCTCCCTAGGGAGGTGTTTAGGGCACGTCCGACCGGTAAGAGGCCACGGGGAAGACCCAGGACATGTTGGGAAGACTATGTCTCCCGGCTGGCCTGGGAACGCCTCGGGATCCCCCGGGAAGAGTTGGACGAAGTGGCTGGGGAGAGGGAAGTCTGGGCTTCCCTGCTTAGGCTGCTGCCCCCGCGACCCGACCTCGGATAAGCGGAGGAAGATGGATGGATGGATGGATGGATGTTGTGGTGATCACAATTGATATTCACCAAAGGTGCACTTACGTTTCCATGCCCATGGAGCCTTTGTTTGAATGTCTGTTTTTCCATGATAAGTGGAGAGTAAATGTGTTGATGCACTTCATCTTCGACCCCTGATTCATCAATGACACGTCTCCGCATTGTTGAGCCTTTGGCGTGAGCAGTGTGGAACAACATGGCGGGACTCGGCTCGACAACGACAAGAGGATCCTCCAACTGCCGGCAAGTAGAACACACTCGATGCTACTATATTGGTTGATTGGTTTCAGTTGATTTGAAACATGCGTACAGTTACAGTGTAATGCATGACATACAGTACAGGCCTCATTTGATGTGTTTTCTTTATTTTCATGACTATTGTAGATTGTCACTGAAGGCATCAAAACTATGAATGAACACATGTGGAGTTATGTACTTAACAATAAATAAAGGTGAAAAAACTGAAAATATGTTTTATATTCTAGTTTCTTCAAAATAGCCACCTTTTGCTCTGATTACTGTTTTGCACACTCTTGGCATTCCCTCGATGAGCTTCAAGCACACCTGTGAAGTGAAAACCATTGCAGGTGACTACTTCTTGAAGTATTCACCTTAGAGTGTTTTACTTGTTTTAAGGGTTTTGGTCCTAAATGATCTCAGTAAGATATTACAGCTTGTTGCTGAGATTTGATGAGCTATATTGAGTAAAACATGCTTGAAACTAGAATATCAAGTGTTGCAAAGCTGTGTCATCAACACTCACAAGTATAAAACTACTTTTTTAAAGTAATAATTTCTTATTTCAAGCATGAAAAAAAAAAATCATGACTTTGACACAATTTTGTTTCATAATTAAAACAGCCAAATGGACTTTGCTGTTTTATTTTCAATGAAACAATAGAAACTACGTACTCATATAGTAGTACAGTTGGCACAGTACAGTAAACTGACAGTTAATATTTAAATATTTTACATGTGACAATTCTAACAATTTTGAACGGAAATAGTTCATGCACATTCAGATGAATTCTTCAAAATTACAATTACAAATGTTTTGGGCTGTATATATATATGTATATATATATATATATATATATATATATATATATATATATATATATATATATATATATATATATATATATATATATATATATATATATATATATATATATATATTAGGGCTGCAACAACTCATCGATTAAATCGATTAACATCGATTATTGAAATAGTTGCCGATTAATTTAGTCATTGATTCGTTGGATCTATGCTATGCGCATGCGCAGAGTTTTTTTTGTTTTTTTTAAAATTATTTTTTATTTTTTTAATTATTTTTTTTAATAAACCTTTATTTATGAACTGCAACATGTACAAACAGCTGAGAAACAATAATCAAAATAAGTATGGTGCCAGTATGCTGGTTTTTTTCAATAAAATACTGGATAGGATAGAAATGTATTTTGTCTCTTTTATCCGATTATTAATCGATTAATCGAAGTAATAATCGACAGATTAATTGATTATCAAATTAATCGTTAGTTGCAGCCCTAATATACAGTATATATATATATATATATATATATATATATATATATATATATATATATATATATATATATATATATTCCTTGTGCACTAATTGACTGAAAGAGCACGCACTTAGCGCGATGATGTCATGTTATCGATGGAAAAATGCATTTTTAGACAATATGATTTGCCTGAGTGGCTAGGAGACCCCGAGAGTAACAAGCGCTTGCCTTGTTGCCTTTCCATTAACAACAATAAATTAGTTTTTAGTATAAGTTTGCTGGTTTCAAGAAATGTAATGCCGGGCGCATATCATTATGTCAAGATAATGGCATTAGCATTTACTTCATTTAAGAATATTTTTCAACATATTGAGCAAAAAGGTCTCTTTTTTTTTTCTACCAGGAAAAGTGCTCTTCTTATTATTATTTTAAGGTATTTTTGGGTTAATTGAGGTTAGCTAATTTTACTTGTTTTGGAAAGTCTTGACAAGCCGAATTTTCTTGTTCTATTGGCAGATAATTTTGCTTAGCTCAAGTAAAATACCCCTCATTTTTGTATTTTTTGTTCTTGTTTTTGAACGCTGACTTTTTGCGGCGCGACCAAGCGATCTAGGAAAATGATCACGTGACGCGGTGCTAACTTCATGAATATTCACGAGGCGCAAACAATCCATAGGCAAAAAGAGGCGCGTGGAATTAAAATTGTAGTTTTTCACACTTTGTCCGCGCTAATCGACGGCTGTCTGGAGGAAAAGCGGGTCTTGCGCGCAGACACACCTCCGAATCGTTAGCTGTCATGTTTCGCGGCGGGTAACACAACAGCACACAGGGATGTGCAGAGTCTACACAGTACGCCTGTGTGTGAGTGTGTGTGAGTGTGTGTGTGGGTGTGTGTGTGTGCACAAACACAGATACATGGCGAGTGTGTGAGTGGATTCCAGCGTGGCAGCAACTCGCCGCCATAATAGGATTTCTCACGACTTCTGCTCTGCGCTCTCTCTCTCTCTCGCTTTATACACACACACACACACACACACACACACACACACACACACACACGCACACACACACATGCACACACTGATCCCAACAGCAAGCAGGTTAGCAGCAACAAAGCAGAGCACATACAGTACATCCTATCTGAGTGGTGCGAGGGACGCGGCAGCAGAGCTCCCTTAAAGACACGCATGCCGTCAGCTCGCTCTCGCACAGAAGCCAGAAGGAAGGATGGAAGGAGGGAGAGGAAGAGGCGTGTGCACGGATCAGCCACACTCAACAGGGATGAGGAATGTGTAGCAAAGCTGGATGAGAACGAAGAGTGGCTGCGGAGAAGCCGCGGCTCTCGAGGGAGTAAATATAGGAATGTGGAGTGTATGGATTGTAAAGAAATAAGGAGTGTTTATTTATTAAGAAGATGTCAGGTTCAAACACTGATGACATCTATTAAATCAGACAAGAAGCAAGGAATCATGCAGAGACAGAGTTCAATTTAGCTCATGAGGAGAACGCATGGAGCTGCACACTTAGTCACAGTCTCGCCCTACGCTCCAAGGTTCAGCTCCCGCGTCCCTCTATTTATTCAGGAGTTCCACAGTCAACATCACTGAGGCCGCCTCTAAAAGGAGTGGTCACATACACTACCGTTCAAAAGTTTGGGGTCACCCAAACAATTTTGTGGCGTAGCCTTCATTTCTAAGAACAAGAATAGACTGTCGAGTTTCAGATGAAAGTTCTCTTTTTCTGGCCATTTGAGCGTTTAATTGACCCCACAAATGTGATGCTCCAGAAACTCAATCTGCTCAAAGGAAGGTCAGTTGTGTAGCTTCTGTAACGAGCTAAACTGTTTTCAGATGTGTGAACATGATTGCACAAGGGTTTTCTAATCATCAATTAGCCTTCTGAGCCAATGAGCAAACACATTGTACCATTAGAACACTGGAATGATAGTTGCTGGAAATGGGCCTCTATACACCTATGTAGATATTGCACCAAAAACCAGACATTTGCAGCTAGAATAGTCATTTACCACATTAGCAATGTATAGAGTGTATTTCTTTAAAGTTAAGACTAGTTTAAAGTTATCTTCATTGAAAAGTACAGTGCTTTTCCTTCAAAAATAAGAACATTTCAATGTGACCCCAAACTTTTGAACGGTAGTGTATATCATGCAAAGCAGGTCCAGGACGCACAATACGTGACGGAATGTGCTGGGGGCCTTGTGATGTCGCCTCTTCTCCGCTTCGTCTGCGTGCCGTCGTCTTATCTGCGTAGAGGTCCTTGTTGTCTCTGCTTCGTATGCGTGTTGTCGTCTTATCTGCGTAGAGGTCCTTGAAGTCCTTGGCTGGGCTAAAACAATGATAACATCTGCGGCTGAGGCCACCCCTCAGACAAGAAGTTTCGTCCTTGCACGGATACAAAAGTCTAACTTGAGCACAATAGCTAATAACTATAGCAACGGACTTTAAGCATACTAAAGTTGTGTGATAATATATATACATGATTATTCTAACAATCACTGAAGCTGTCGCTGAGGGAAGGGGGTAATCTCGACAACTCCGGCTAAACACAATATATGATTATAGAATAAATGAAAATGAGTTGACGCTGGTGATGTCGCCTTGTCTCTGCTCTGTCTGCGTCACGGCGGTGTTCGGCCTTGGCAGTCAGCAGGCCGAGTCTGGACACAACACTGATAGAGACGGCTGGCAATCTTTTGGATTGATACAGAAGTCTAACTTGAGCACAATAGCTAATAACTATAGCAACGGACTTTAAGCATACTAAAGTTGTGTGATAACTTTACACATCATTATTCTAACAGAAAGTGGGAGTTGAAACGTCTCGTGCTCTGCGTCAATCCAACAGTGCATGCAGTGACCTCGCATCTTGTTCAAATTTGTGTAGCCAATAATGTAAGCGGTTGAGTCATTGAAGGGAAGTTCTCATTGTAGGTCCAGTGGTGCCCCCATTTGCAAGTATTTGAAGTCTCTCAGATTGTATTTATCGCAAAAACAAACAAACAAACAAAAAAAAACAGCCTTCCATGTTTTTGGACTGGAATTCTTAATCATGCGAAATATTGTGCTGTTTTTTTTCTAATTTCTCAGCCTATCTCGCCGATTGTATTGTACCATATGTCCCGACAAGAAATTTGCGTTCAAAGAACTTCGGCTTATTAGTGATTCCCAGAGCCAAAAAAAAGTCTGCGGGCTATAGAGCGTTTTCTATTGGGGCTCCAGTACTCTGGAATGCCCTCCCAGTAACAGTTAGAGATGCTACCTCAGTAAAAGCATTTAAGTCTCATCTTAAAACTCATTTGTATAATCTAGCTTTTAAATAGACCCCCCTTTTTTAGACCAGTTGATCTGCCGTTTCTTTTCTTCTCTCCTCTTCTCCCCTGTCCCTTGCGAGGGGGAGTTGCATAGGTCCGGTGGCCATGGATGAAGTGCTGGCTGTCCAGAGTCGGGACCCCGGGTGGACCACTAGCCTGTGCATCGGTTGGGGACATCTCTGCGCTGCTGACCCGTCTCCGCTCGGGATGGTTTCCTGTTGGCCCCGCTGTGGACTGGACTCCCGCTGATGTGTTGGATCCACTGTGGACTGGACTTTCACAATGTTATGTCAGACCCACTCGACATCCATTGCTTTCGGTCTTCCCTAGAGGGGGGGGGGGGGGGGGGGGGTTACCCACATATGCGGTCCTCTCCAAGGTTTCTCATAGTCATTCACCGACGTCCCACTGGGGTGAGTTTTTCCTTGCCCGTATGTGGGCTCTGTACCGAGGATGTCGTTGTGGCTTGTACAGCCCTTTGAGACACTTGTGATTTAGGGCTATATAAATAAACATTGATTGATTGATTGATTGAAAAAGCAGCTGCCTGACCAGGGCTCAGAAAATCTGCAGAGACTCCTCCCACCCCCACCAAGGACTGTTTTCACTGCTGGACTCTAGAAAGAGGTTCCGCAGCCTCCGTAGCAGAACCTCTAGATTCTGTAACATCTTCTTCCCTCAGGCCATAGGACTCTTGAACGTATCGTAATAATCACCTCAATTCCCCCCCAAAAACGGATTAACTGGCTGGAATATGAAGACAAAACCATAAACGTGGATGCATATGCAAAAGTGCAATATATTTATCTGTACAGTAATCTATTTATTTATATCTGCACCTTATTGCTCTTTTATCCTGCACTACAACGAGCTAATGCAACAACAGTTTCTTATCTGTACTGTAAAGTTCTAATTTGTATGATTATGTTCTGAAATGTGTACGAAAAGCAATACACCACACACAAATATCCCCTGCAGAGGATGCTGGTTCTCAGTTAGTGGAAGATGGGGAAAAGTGCTATTTTAATAGTAAAGGTTGCCAACCACTAGTAAGTATGAGGCTCTCGGACCAGGGGATTTGAGCTCTGTTGTGTCAGTCGATGGTGATTGTTTGATTAAAGGCCTACTGAAATGAAATTGTTTTATTTAAACGGGGATAGCAGATCCATTCTATGTGTCATACTTGATCATTTCGCGATATTGCCATATTGTTGCTGAAAGGATTTAGTAGAGAACATCGATGATAAAGTTCGCAACGTTTGGTCGCTGATAAAAACAAAGCCTTGCCTGTACCGGAAGTAGCGTGACGTCACCGGAGGAAGGACTCCTCACATTTTCCTATTGTTCACAATGCAGCGAGAGAGATTCGGACCAAGAAAGCGACGATTACCCCATTAATTTGAGCGAGGATGAAAGATTCGTGGATGAGGAAAGTGAGAGTGAAGGACTAGAGAGGCAGTGCAGGACGTATCTTTTTTTCGCTCTGACCGTAACATAGGTACAAGGGTTCGTTGGATTCCACACTTTCTCCTTTTTCTATTGTGGATCACGGATTTGTATTTTAAACCACCTCGGATACTATATCCTCTTGAAAATGAGAGTCGAGAACGCGAAATGGACATTCACAGTGACTTTTATCTCCACGAAAATACATCAGCGAAGCTCTTTAGCTACTGAGCTAACGTGATAGCATCGGGCTCAAATGCAGATAGAAACAAAAGAAATAAACCCCGGACTGGAAGGATAGACAGAAGATCAACAATACTATTAAACCATGGACATGTAAATACATGGTTAATAATTTCCAGCTTGGCGAAGCTTAACAATGCTGTTGCTAACGATGCCATTGAAGCTAACTTAGCTACGGGACAGCGGCGGGCGTTGTAGCTTTCGACGACACCCCGGCCGCCATCAGAGTCGGCAAGAAACATATATAGAAACATATATTTGCCCAAAGTTAGGTACGTGACATGCACATAGCGACACGCACGTACGGGCAAGCGATCAAATGTTTGGAAGCCAAAGCTGTACTCACGGTAGCGCGTCTGCTATCCACCTCAAAGTCCTCCTGGCTGTGTTGCTGTAGTCCGCCGCTATTACACCGATCCCACCTACAGCTTTCTTCTTTGCAGTCTACATTGTTCATTAAACAAATTGCAAAAGATTCACCAACACAGATGTCCAGAATACTGTGGAATTTTGGGATGAAAACAGAGCTTTTTTGTATTGGATTCAATGGGGTCCGAATACTTCCGTATCAACCATTGACGTCACGCGCATACGTCATCATATCTAGACGTTTTCAACCGGAAGTGTGGCGGGAAATTTAAAATGTCACTTTATAAGTTAACCCGGCCGTATTGGCATGTGTTGCAATGTTAAGATTTCATCATTGATATATAAACTATCAGACTGCGTGGTCGCTAGTAGTGGCTTTCAGTAGGCCTTTAAGAGAAGCCACCATTTAAGTGGTCTTGAGCAAGGAACCAAACCCAGATTTAGTTGTGGGTATACCATCTCATGCTGCACGTCACTTTGGGAATGTTGTGTTTTCTGCTGATAAATGAAATAAATCATATACATACTACACTCACAATCAACAGCTAGTCTGAAGCAAAGTCTTTTCAACCTGTTATTTTGTGTTTGTCATATTCTCCTGTATGTTTAGGGTCTATTTCTGTTTTAGCCCTCCTTCCGTTTTTTTAGGTTCCGGTTGCTAGGTGCACTGATCACTCACACCGGTTTATGTTGATTAGTGTCCCCACTGGCTGCAGCCACTACCCACGCCCTGTTATATATAGTACATGTCTAGCCTTTGATTGCTACATGCGACTGTTTTCATTACTTGCTCGCCTTGAGCTATTGTATTTTTGTTTTGTTTTTCTATGCTTAGCTTTGTCGCAGGCTTCCCGTACGCTTCTGAGCAGCACCAACTCTTTTGTTTTTTTTGCATTGACACTGCATTGAAAGACTCTTACCTGCACGCTGCCTGTCTTTTCCGCATCCTGGGAAGCCGTCCATCGCGACAATGAGACCTGAACGCAACACAAACAAGAAAAAAAAAATACAGAAATTTGGGGTATTTTATTTGAACTGAGCAAAATCATCTGCCAATAGAACAAGAACATTTGGCTTGTCAAGACTTTCCAAAACAAGTCAAATTAGCTAACCTCAATGAACCCAAAAATACCTTAAAATAAGTATATTCTCACTAATAAGAAGTGCACTTTTCTTGGGAGAAACAAAAAAAAGAGAACTTTTTGCTCAATATGTTGAAAAATATTCTGAAATGAAGTAAATGCTAGTGCCATTATCTTATTATGCATTACATTTCTTGAAACCAGCAAACTTATACTAAACACTAATTTATTGTTCTTAATGGAAAGGCAACAAGGCAAGCGCTTGTTACTCTCGGGGTCTCCTAGCCGCTCAGGCAAATCAAATTGTCTAAAAATGCATTTTTACATGGATAACATGACATCATCGCGCCAAGTGCGTGCTCTTTCAGTCAATTAGTGCGCATATATACAGCCCGGCCCCCAGCCAATTTTTTTTTTTATTGTAATTTTGAAGCATTTACCTGAATGTGCATGAACTATTTCTGTTCAAAATTGATAGAAATGTCAAATAATTTAATATTAACAGTCGTATTTTCTATTGTTTCATTGAAAATAAAACAGCAAAGTCCATTTGGCTGTCATCTGTTTTAATTATGAGACACAATTGTGTCAAAGTCATGATTTTTGTTTTCATGCTTAAAATAAGAAATGATGACTTTAAAAAAGTCGTTTTATACTTGTGAGTGTTGATGACACAGCTTTGCAACAGTTGATATTCTAGTTTCAAGCATGTTTTACTCGATATAGCTCATCAAATCTCAGCAACAAGCTGTAATATCTTACTGAGATCATTTAGGACCAAAACCCTTAAAACAAGTAAAACACTCTAACATAAAATCTGCATAGTAAAAAGAATTATCTTATCAGACAGAAAATAAGCAAATATCACCCTTATTTGAGATATTTCATCTTACTTAGATTTCACTTTTTGCAATCAAGACGGAAAGTTCACACACCAATATGTTGCGGTGTTTTGGGGACCTGTGCTTGGACCTGGTTAAAGCCGACCCATTGTCACCCAAACACAGGAAGCGTGCCCAACCACCGTGCTTGTTCTCGTCCCTCCTTGTGTGCCTTCTTTCAGCGAATTACATCGCCATAACATAGCAGCGGAAAAGCAAGCAAGCAAGCAAACTCTCCAGGCTCCCAGGCAGGCGAAGGAAGACAAGCGGCGCTCTATTCTCGCAGGTTGAATGAAGCAAGCCAAGTAAAACAGCGAGTGGCGCAGCAGGAAATAGCCAAACATACATTTCTCCTGCTCAGCTAGGGTATAAACGCCTTTTTGTATTGAAAGGACACACATCATTAGTATTTAAACTTACAAACTATTTGTGCTTTCAGTTTATGAGTTTGGACCGAAGAGTTACTTTCGAGAGGAATTAAAAACGTTTCAGATCATTTCAACCGCAGCCTTGATCACACATACTTTGATTTTTTTACTGATGATTCGCCGCAACCCCCCCCGCCCCCATTCTCCTCTCACTTTCCCTCGCCTCGGCAAGTGTGAGAGAGGCGGCCAGTGTTCCGACATAGAGGGCCCGGGGAGTCAAAGGTCCCCGCAGCCGGCATGGAAATGTGAGAAATGGAAAGCATGTGCGGGCTTAATATGACCCACAATTAGGGATGATGCTCGAAACAGGTTTTCCCGGTTGTCCGATAAGAAAAGAACTGAGTCCTTGGACTCGAATCCCTTTTGGAGAACCGGTACCCGTTATCGAGACCACTATAGTAAAGAAAAAGAGTTGGTTCTTTATTCGAATCCCTGAGAACGAATCCCTTCCCACAGGAAATGCCCTGTGGAACGCAATGTTATGCTCATTTGATTGTAGACTCCTACTGACACCTTGTGGCGATATGAAAATACTACGCGTCATTAGTTTGGGCACTTTCGGGTTGGCGAGTCAGTTCAGTTCATGAGACAATTGAGAAGTAGACAAGTTTTAAAGATTAAAGATTAAAGTACCAATGATTGTCACACACACACTAGATGTAGTGAAATTTGTCCTCTGCATTTGTCCCATCCCCTTGGGGAGCAGTGGGCAGCAGCGACGCCGCGCCCGGGAATCATTTTGGTGATTTAACCCCCAACTCCAACCCTTTGTTGCTGAGTGCCAAGCAGGGAGGTTATGGGTCCCATTTTTATAGTCTTTGGTATGACTCGGCTGGGATTTGAACTCCAACCTACCGATCTCAGGGCGGGCACTCTGACCTCTAGGCTTGTGTTGGCTCCTACAAGCCTCGGAAAAGATAAGTCTGTAAGTAAACTGTTTAACTTGTTTATATAACTCAATATTAAGGTGGAAAGTGTTTAAATTTGATAGTAACATGTCTATTGAAATACCATTTTTGTGCACTGTTTCAATGGATGTTTTGAGGACTTAAAATGCCCGCAGTCGTGTATTTCCACCATAGAAATAGTTTCAACACTCAGAAGTATTTGTTTGATGATAGTACTGTATATTTGTGTGAAGCTAATATTTACATATTGTGTATTACATTTCAGTATGTCAATTGAATCACATAGCTTAGACATTTGTCATTGTGTGTATTTCAGTTTAAACAAATAAAAAATAACAGTCCAGTGCAAGACAAAAGTAAAGATAGGAAAAGACAAAGCAAGATCAACAACAATAAAGAGCCTAAATGGATTAATCTGCTTTGGAACTTTATTAGACGTCTTGGATTGTTTGTTAGCTGTCTGCCAAGC